>NC_056732.1:947698660-947836160 GCF_019279795.1 Protopterus annectens
GAGGTATACACCAAAAGGTGGAAGTAGATTGCCAGGCCTTTCTTCTGTATCATATGCAGAGAGTATATACACCTACAGACAATTTAGAGTCCCACTACCAACTGCATATCTTTAGAATGTGAGAGAAAACTGGAATATCAGAACCAAAATGATCTCAGGAAGAGCACATAGAGTCCACACAGAAGACATATTTGCCAAGAAATTAACGAGAAAATCTCTTCCTGTGAGGCAACAATGCTACTCAATTCATTATGCTACTCTTTACCCTGTTAGCAAATTCAATGAGACATAAACTTCTGCTATCCACCCAGGCATCAGAAAAAAAGAATTGAAAAAAATGAACTGAGAATTAAGCTCTGTGTCTCCCACTGGTGACATCAGCTGCTGAGAATAGCTGACTTCCTACCTTTACAAAGAAGACTCTTTTGGAAAACCACCTGTCAAGCCAGTGGGCGATTTATACACTGGCTCTGAACTCAAGGTATCTGTTTATATTTCCTTCATAGAAATTTGTGCAACAAAATATAAATACATGAATAAACAACACAGAAGGGAACTAAAAAAAGCGCAATAGTAAAATAAGTAAATAAAAGGTACCTGTTCATTTATCAAACATGAAGCACATTTTTTCTTTTGTTATAGCAATAGAAGTAATAGTTGTATTGATCTGTTAGGCACAGACCAAACAACCACAAGTATGTTTTTCCAGATACCAGCAGACCCATCAACCACAAATATATTTTTCCAGATGTCAGCCTAGTCTGACAAGGCAATTTCAGGTACAAGAGTAAAGCTGGACTGCCTTCAATAGGTTCATTACACAGTTAGTCAGTTCATTAAATGAAATATTATCTCTATATGATATACTGTTTTATTAGAATAACCAACATAATTCTCTAAAGGTACAGCTCCAAAAGATGGGATATGAGAATACAATGTTATCCTGGGAGTATACACTACTTCACACACCCCCCCCCACACACACAGATTTATCAGCATCTAAATACAAATCCATATTACACTCTTTCTCCTCATGAAGCTCAATATTGCTTTCAAATGGATGGATTAGACTAGCTATTTCATGGGGGGACTTTAAACAAATGGTCATTAAACATTTAGTGGCATACAAAATGGTTATTTATAATAGTAAAAAAGAAAAAAAAAATCTATCCTACAGAAAATCTAGACTAAGATTTTTGACATTGCTGCTACCTAGTAACTGCAAGTATTATTTCCCCTTTTAATCAAAAGATTGGAATTAGATTATCATTAAGATCCAGCACATGTCTTGTTGGTACAGTCATTTAGAGTTATATAGCTTACCAATACTTGACTGCTTACAATTGTGACACATTTGTAAATAAGTATATTGTAGTTATGATGTATGTTTGATATAATGTCATTTATTCTCTTTATATATAGCCTTTATATGTGTGCAGGTCTTATTCGCCTTAAAAATAATGAATAAAGATTTTTGAGAAAAAAAAAGAATAACCAAAGTAAGAACTTGTGGTGATATTTGTCTTGCTTCATGGCTCTAATTTATTTTTCATGAAGCAGGACCAGCACATAGTCTTGCTGTCTAAATAGTGATATTTTACACGTGTGTTGTTTAATTATATGTTTAAGAAACCAATTTACAATTTAGCATAATATGTTTCATATCTGCCTCATCCATTTTGCAGGATTAATAACTACAATCACCTAGGATTTTATCAGGGTAAAGAATTTGTTTTCATTGATCATTGACTGTGGAACAGTATACTTTATAAAGTATACTTTAGTGAAGACAACATATGGCCTAACGCCAAATAATGGGTTTCTCTAAAGTGATGATTGCTATATCCAGAGCCTTATCTTAGTAATTTGTAGATGATTAGGAAGTGGGTAGTCAAAATACATCATATCTTCATAGCATATGCGACCAAAATGTAACTTTATACTACTAGTTAAAACTTTTGTAGATTAAATAATCTAGTATGGTCCTGAAGAAATACAAACCATTTAATATCTAGTGTTTTAACAAGTAAACATAGTCATGTATTTGTAAAAGGTATTAAATTTTTAGACAAAGTTTTTATCTTCTTCAGATAACAACACATATTTGGACTGATTTGCCAACATTTGAGAACTTATTGATTTATTGCGTTGCCCTAAAGTCTTACGGTACCTGCTTGTGCTCTACTCCAAATACTGTCACTTTGTTTTATTTTCTTAATTTTAATATGTATTCTTGCTATTCTTACTACTGGTTTTATTTCAGATGCCCTTTGGAAATATATTCTGGTATAATTAAAAGCAGTGAAAGCTGAATCAGAGGAGTTCATTGGCACTTGACCATTATATTGTTAAGTCATTCAGCAGTTTTGATTTCTGAATGTGTGTTTGTGTATGCATGTTTAAGTGTTTACATTT
This sequence comes from Protopterus annectens, assembly GCF_019279795.1. NCBI lineage: Eukaryota > Metazoa > Chordata > Ceratodontiformes > Protopteridae > Protopterus > Protopterus annectens. The sequence goes on from NC_056732.1 coordinate 947,701,076, forward strand.
GCTGTTTCATTACTGTAATGGTGTTGCATGATATGCCTAATTTCTTGTTCCTTTTTTTTCTTATGACCATTGTTAGTATTGATTGTCTTGGCAGCTCAATATTATACTAAATAAATGGAAGCATAACACCAGGCATATAATATAAAGCCATTATAGAAGTGAAATATATGAAATCACTTAGGTTCATAGGTTCATAGGTTAGTACTAGGCTAACTGCCCTTACGAGCCATTTTAAGCCTAGCGAATTACCCATTGTGAGACTCGAACTCTGTACCTTGTGTTTGTAAGGCAAACACCTTAACCATTAGGCCACCCCCCAACTTAAAGTAGTCAATAATATGACAATTTTGTACATATTAATACAATAATGCACTAAAAGAATCCCAGTAGTGTCATGCTCTATTCTTCTGCGAGACTTTTGTTTGCCTGCCATTACAGAGAAACATAACAATACAATCGCTGTTGTAGTCATAAGCAAATGTGTTTGTAACACGAAATAATGATGTATGACCACTTAGAGTGCTGCCATCAGTAAAAATTGCCATTATAGTTCATAATTTTATAATTAAAAATGCTGATTTATACCAAATTACTTTAAGCCTTAAACCTTCAAGTACATAAATTCTGAGAAAATGGGGGATTTCAATGTACTAGAGATTGATAAAACATTTGGGATGTCTATGACTGATTACACAGAAAGAGTTCTTCTTGTATCCTACCTCTATTACAAATTTTTGACATTGTTCATTAGTGCACTTACAAACTTTGGAATATGTGATAAGCACTTTAGTTAATGTCACATAATTTCATTTTAAAGTTTTCATTTATAGTTTATTTCATATTCAGTACTTTTGACTAATGCTATCCCCATATTACTACATTGGCATTGGCATAGGCATCAATTCTTTTGTTCCCATTTTTAAATGGGGTCAGGGTGTCACAAACAGTGACCATCACCATGGCCAGTGTTCACACATAACTTCATTATAATATATATTGCCTGTATTCAACGTCTTGTATTTGTTACTTTAGCCCATGGCATGACTGAAAGTGGTCCCTAGAGCAGCTCATTCAATTGATTAATGAAGAAAAACAAATAAATATATCTTAATAAAATTGATATGCAATACATCAGTTATTCTTTTCTTGCAATATATGGAAACAAATTTAGCAGAGGGGTGAGCTAGTAGGTCAACAGCAGAATTTTTGGCTATCCTTAGATATTTTATGAATTGTAAAAGTATATAGTATATCCTACAATATAATATTTTAAGGCAGACAAGATTTTTTGTTTAATCATTTGAAATTCACCCTAGTTTTTTTTTACCAAATAAGAGAGTTAATATATTTATTTATTTTCTTAAACGAGTATTGTGTAACCTGTTTAATGAAATGACAACTGCAAGGAATACATTTCTGAAAATCTGATAAATATATTAAAATGCAGTTTGCCTCAACTGTCAGGTATTGTCTGACCTTTACAAGTGGGTCATTAAGGTTATGATAGGGTGAGGTGATGGGGTTAATAGTATAGATGATTCACAGGTTTATAAAATTATTAGGGGATACCCAGACAACCCAAAGTTAGAATCAAGTTAAGACTCAAATTGTGAGTTGATGAAATTAGGTGGAATGCAGTTGACAAGATATATTTCATGTTGGATACCATACTACAAAAACTCATTTCACAAGGAAGGCAAAATAATAACCCAGAGGGCGTTTACTATCACATGTTCAACACTACTGGGGCCAAAAGTGCCTATATCCGAAGAAAATGTTTGGAAATTACAACACCGACCACAGTAAATGCCAAACTGAGCATTTCAGTGAAGTCAATTGTCAAACATTTCAACTTCATTGAAATTCTCTTAGCCGCTAAACATATTTGAACATCCTCCACACCCCCCTACTTATATATACAAACTCCAAGATCTCACTACACTGAGGAAAGGGTACATTTCCCAATCCCCACTATAGTGCGATCTGCACTACACTGTCAAACCTTGCTATAGCAGCTGTTCGTTATTGTAAGATTCGACAATATAGTACTCACACTAATGGTTCTGCTACCTGATTTACGCACATATGTTGATCGCACACAGTGCGATCGACTATGTGATTGTAAACCCCTAAAAGGCTAAGCAGTATATAAAAATATCACTTGGGAATGTGTAATTAATAAAATGTAATGATTTAATTTGTTATTAATACCAGATATAAAGTCTTGACAATATATATTGCATTACAGAGAAGTTTTAAATAGTAGTCAAAAAGTGAAGTTAAAAGAAGACATCCTTGTTAAGTGTCATTATTAAACAGAATAGAAAATATAGTGAATAGATTAAGGTTTTTCTGCAACTCATCTAAAGATGGATGGGAGGTCTGGTTTAAATGCTTTTTAGAAAAGGAACACAAACCCTATGAAAAACATTTGAAATAGTTAATTTAATTAAGGTACTATCTTCCTTTTATCTTTTAGGAGGTTTAGAATCATCTCAAATGTCAAGGTTCAGGGTATATCCTATGTTGGTCTTATAAACACAAGTCATGACTGATTGGAGGGAAATAGTACATTAGCTACTTTGTAAATAATAATAAATAATTTAAAAAATAGTAGCATTAAGTTGCTACTAGTATAGATGAGGGAAAATGGTTGTATTCCTCTATTAAATCCTTGTCTGTATTGGGATGAAAATGTTTTTTGAATTGTTTATTAAAGCAGTATTTCAAAATAATGTTACATAATTTAGTCAGAAAAGACATTTCTAATGTGAATGGTTGTTAAAACACCATGGGAAGTCATTCAGTCCTTGGGGTTTATTCAGTTTTTGCTTTTAGATCAAAATGAGTACTTTCTCTGATGAAATATGGAAATTATTTGAACCATTTTTATCCCATGAAATGAGCAGGTGAGATATGTTTTTAGTCCAGTTATTAATTAGTGTTTCATACTTAACTATGTGAAGATTATTGTGAATTTTATTGTAAATGGAGTCAATTACTTGAAGTGTACTAATACAAATCCTTACTGTGAGTTCCTTCATTGAAAATAAACTAAATCATGAAGCAACGACCAAAAAACTAAATCATATTTGCAATACTAGCAATTATTAAAAATGTTTCCTAAGATCTTTGATTAAATCTCTTCATTGTGTTAACAGATTGCTGTCATCTTAAAGAACTTCATTTTTCTGTAGGAAAGATAAAGAAATCTACATAAATGTCTTTATATTATTGTTAGAACTACTAACTCCATGCAGGTTTCTGTATTTCAGTTCTTTAATCTTTTTTTTTTTCTTTCTTTCCCTAGGGCTAACTTATTTTAAACAAACTGTGTAAGGAGAATAGCTGACAGCCATATTAGATTACCCAAGACAGTGATTTTAAATGATCATAACTAATATCCAAAAGAATATGTTGGTCTCTTTGTCCCCAAGTGAATTCTAAATAATATATTTCATTATTTCCTGAACAATCTTAACACTAAGAAGTCTTAAAAGGGAATTTCCCTGATATGTTATTCTAATGATGGAACTATTGATGTAGATACACAAGTGATCCAAAAGGTTTCATTGTTTCAGCTCCACTTTATTTTCAGTCATAGTCAATATCTTACATCTTAGACAAAATCAGTTGTCACCAATGGATCTTAAGGGTTATATATTCAAATACTATCCCCAAAGGTAAGAAAATCTACAGGACTCTGTATTGTATTTCTAAATTCTAATCCATAGCTAAAGACATTATATGAGACGTAAAATTTCATCTGCTTTTTATCAATTTTCATGAAGATACTAGTCATGATATCACACTGATCAAAGGTGTAATGACAAATGGTACCAAAATATTACAATCAAATGCTCTGTCATACAGAATTTACCCTAATCTTCTCCTTCACATTGTCTAAAAGTAGAACCGAGGTTTTGACTCTGACCACCACTTCTTTCAGTTCATCTCCTCACTTGATTCCACTAATTCACCTACCTTTTAGCCACTTATTTTATCTACATACCTGTCTTCTAGTACTTATTACCTTATTCACTCATATAACACTCACTTTCTTCCTTATACACTCTGTATCTCAACACTCTACCTTTCTTTACATTTTGTCTACTTCCTATCTACTATCTTATCCTTTCTGTCTAAACATAGCTTTTCTACCCATCAAGTCATAGCATTTCCCGTATGTCCAATCCAATTTTGCATCACTGCGCATTGACATTTCTCTTGTTTTTTTGCTCACTACAGCCTTTCACTCTCCGTCACCTCTAAACTATAGTAACTTTATTAGGTTCATAGGTTCATAGGTAGGTACTAGGCAAGGCTACTAGGTGTTAATGATTTCTAAGGCCGTCAACATGAAAATGTCAGATTTATCATGGACTGTTATTCATTCATGTTAACCGAACTCCTGAGTGACAGTCATACAGCATGGTCAACATATTTCCTTCCATTTCCTGTCTGTATTTAATTCACAACTGGCATATTTGGAAAGTTTGAGCATGTGCAGTGTAAATGCATCCACTTCACACAGGCACACACACACACACACACACACACACACACACACACACACACACACACACACACACACACACACACACACAGACACACTGTTCAACTTACATAATGCTAGCATACTGAACTGTTAAAATATTTAATATAGCAGCAGAGCAACCAAATAAAAGACATGGAAAATTCACTATTGGATAGTGATTGCAGGCTAAAAGAGAAGGAATTTCAGATGGAGTTTGTACTAAAAGAAAACTCTTGGAGTTGACTGATAAAATACATAACTTAGAAAACAAGGATAGAAGAAACAAGTGAAAAATATATGTAGCTCTTGAAAATGGAAAAAAAAAAACAAAAATAACATGATAAAGTTTGTAAAGTTAATCATTTGAAATGTTGGAACCCCCTAAAGCAAGTCCTGAAATACAGAGACTGAATGGCCAAAATATTGAACTTGTATATATCAAGTCCAATATGCCATTTCTCAGAATACTCCTTTTTCTGCAAGGTATGTCAATCTTGGAGTTGGTATATACGTTTGGGGGTGGGGGGGTTGCATCCCCTGCACAAAGATGTTTTAAGAAGAAGAGCGATCTTCAAGATTCACTCTTCTTCTGTGTTTTCTGTCTTTTTTTTCTCATGTTGGCACTTGGCATTTTGAGTGCTGGCATTTTAATAGGAAGCCATTTTTAACTTCCCAATGGCCAGTAATACTAAATTTGCAGAAGGGCCTTGTATATGGAATAGAATGAGATCACAGATCTCTGACAAAACCTTCCACTAAACCATTATCTCCTTCTAGGTCCATTAATACAAGCATCTTGTCCTATCTTGACACGGGGCTTATTTTAAAAACTGTATGGCCAAGTATTTCAATTAAAATAGGTCCAAATTGTGTAATATTTGACAATTACTTTGTAATGAAGGTGATGAAAAAAAGAAAGAATGCTGATCTTTGGCCAGGACATTAAATAAGAATAACATAAAGAATCACATTACCAATCAGCAGAACTGCAATTGTTATTCAAAATGATACCTGGCACTCAGTAGTTTAGAAAACAAATATCATTGTGTGTGAAAGAATAATCTTATCCTAATAAGTGAAGATATAGGCTGGAGTCACTCGTCATTAAAAGGTTAACCAATAAAAGACACTTGGAAGACAGATGCTGCTTCAGAAAGCCTGAAAAACCAATTAATAGCATAAATAGGCAGCACATGCTCTTGTTAACTATTAAGCTTCCTAGATAGCAATGTGAAAGTTCCAGTATTACCTGTGATGAAACAGATAAATACCTGTTTCACATTTAAAGACAGGTATTTTTTATTCAAAACACTTTAGACAATAAAGGCAAATCAGCCCTTATTTCAAAATTTTTTTGAGACTTAACAAAATATTGTTATATTAAATGGTATTAACAAAATATAGTTAGGTGCTTTGATATGTTTTAATACTAGTGAACTTGTTTTATAATTTTCAATGTACTTGATTATAAACTGCTTGGTAAATAAAAGAGAGGTGACAGTGAAAGAGACTTTATCTTTAAAGCACTCACATATTTATTTATTAATAAAATCTGTTTCATCATCAATGTTTAATGTATTTTTTTATGATTAATTGCCAGAAAAATGGCAAAGAGCTGACAATGATGGTGAGAACGAAGGCATTTGTTATCTTTTCATGCTCAATAGTCTGTGTGAGAGTATGTCTTCATGGATGACCAGCTGAAATATGACACATTTTAATGAGGATATCTTCCCGTTTCCAAACCAGAACGCTAAATTAAAGCTTAGTAAGGCTGCAGTGGATAGAAATGGAAACACATTTGTTTTTACAAGTAAGTAAATTGGCTTGGTCATTTAAGTGTTTATTTCTTTTTTTTTTACTCAAATAAATTTTTATTTTGAAGATATAACATAGTAATGATTGTTTACATTAAATAAAATACTTAACTATATACAATATTTACAATTAGCCTGACAGATTAAGATAACAACAGGTCTGTGTAAAGATAATGATCTTAATACATTGTATTTAAATTATCAGGAAGAGTCTGATTCCAATTGCATGGTGTCAATCAATGTCAAAATATTTCTCCTTGAGTTATTAACTAATGGCTTGGGATAGATTCTTAATTCTTTAGTTTTGATCTCCATTAATACAGACTTCTTCAGTAGACATAGACATTCCTCCATGGTAGGCACTATGCTGGATTTCCATCTTTTGGTTATACATTTTCTAGCTATTGCTAGTATGGTTCATATTAAGTCCCTCTTTTTCAAGTGAAGAAATGATGAATACCTTTCCGCTGCTAGAGTTAGCCACATGTAAATTATGTCCAGCTTATTACGTGGGGAAAACCAACCAAATTTTCAAAAGACGCATATTAAGACATCAGAGGGATATCGCGAACAAAGATCTTCATAATGCGCTAGCATTGCATGTTAGCATGTATGCTAACCATTCCTTTATGTTCAAAGTTATTGAAAATGTTTCTACTGGATCAAGAAAAGGTGATATTGAGAACCTTATGGAATTAAGGGAAGCAAAATGGATCATTAATTTATGAGCTGATCAACAACCTGGCTTGCATAGTATTATCCTCCTGAAGCCAACTTTGAAGGCAAGGAGACCTACCATTGGCTGACATGTAGGTGTGTTGGCCATAGGATCTTTGTATTGGCTACAGTGGTTCATGAATGAGATGAGTGAATATGCAAAATGATTGCATGAGATGAAATAAAGATCTAAATCTAGGAATTGCATTGGTCTGATGTTGTCAATTTTTATGCATAAATACAATTGGAGTGCCATGTTTTTCAACGATCTGAAGAAGATTCATTGAAAGTGCTTATCGTTTGACAAGGAAGGGACCATTTTTATTATGTTGACTTTTAATTTTGGTGAAATTAAAACTTGCTTTTAAATGGACTACCAGTATCTATATCATGGATAGCACCTTGCCAACTTTCAGGTTCTGTACTTAGCTCTGCGATACATTTTCTGTATCAGCCGTGGTCGTATTTTTTGCCATTTGTTTACGTTTTCTTTTTCAAGTGAGGATTATTAAATACTCTTAATAAGATTAAGTGCTTATTTCATTTAGTTACCCTGTTATTTTGGAAGAGGTGAGACCAATGACAGGTCTGACAGATGATACCTGAGCAGACAAATGAATGACCCAATATCAGTGCTGAGATGGTCATTAAGTAAGGCAGCCATGGTGGTGCAGCGGTTAGCATTGCTGCCTCACAGCAAGAGGTTCTCTGGTTCGATCCTTGGCTGGGGTGCCTTCTGTGCGGAGTTTGCATGTTCTCCCTGTAGTTGCGTGGGTTTCCTCCGGGTGCTCCGGTTTCCTCCCACATCCCAAAGACATGCTGTAGGTGGACTGGAAACTCTAAATTGGCCCTAAGTGTAAGTGTGTGCATGTGTGTGCCTTCTGTGGAAGGTTGGGTGCTGGGCTGGCAACTCGACACTGTAAAACTCCACTGCCAATCATGAGCAGACAGGTGATCTGCTGTGGCGACCCCCAACCGGGAAAAGCCGAAAGAAGAAGAAGACAGAATGTTTAGATGATTGCATGCTCATGTACTGAGTGTCTATTGATAAACTTTAAATATGCCTAAATATCTGAAATAATGGTTTCAGGAATTGCCACTCAGTGTAGCTCCTTTTATCTATAGCCACTATAAACTACATAATTTGTGGAGCAATGCTGGATAAGATTAAGGAATGCATACTGCTTCACAATACTATTAATATGTTGCAATGATATTGATTCATTGTAAGAGTACCACATTAGTGGATATTGACAGCAGAGTCAATGGTACATCAGGTGGTACAATTACCTTTGGTACAGAAGTCTGTGGGATCTATTCTCACACCAGGTAGACAGATTGCTGACACTTCAGTGCAGTATAAGGGGGGTGCTGCACTCCTAAGTGTGTTGTTCTTTGGATGAGGTATTAAATCAAGCTCAGGTCAGTGTAAAAGACCCATGGCACCTATTGAAAAGACAGGGGGAGTTCCCCAATGTCCTGGCCAAATTTTTCCTAGTAGTATAAATACCACCTTGGATCTCCCCTGAAAAGAGGCTACTAGCCAGGACAGACAAATCCAGTCAACAAAATGATAAGTAAAAGTAAATGACTTTTTTATTATGAGAGAGAGAGGTGGAAAGAAAATGTTAAATAACAGTGGATTCGTAATTTGTATGTGGAAGCTGGAGTGTCTGCCTGTTGTTCCTGTTGTGATTTGTGGTATGCAGATCTATACTGTGACGTGCGTGTTTGGGGCTACTTGCAGTGGCTGACTGTATGGGTAAATAACCTTAAAGTAGTTTTGGGCAGTGCTGTAAGATGTTGGTCAGATTCAGGCAGAATTTGATAATAAGGTAATATGTCAGAATGAATTATGTATGTGTGCAAGTTTTCAAAAATATCATGACAATATAGGCACCATGCAGATGTATAAGCTGACTGTGAGAACTAACTGGTGTCAGAGTTAAGGAAAAATACTGCAGCTTTGATTTTTTCATTTGTGGAAAGCTAAGGTGGAGTGCATTTACAGATGAGGGGCAAAATGCACACTTGGAACAAACTGTTCACAAAGTGGGCTGCAATAAGCTTGCATGGATATTCCTAGTTATATATGTCAGATGAAAGGTTCACAAGAGATTATTTTAAAAGCAGATTTCTTTAATGTTAGAGCAGATTTGTAGTACATTTTGTATGAGTTTGAATTACTGAAAGAATTTTGGAACACATTTCAATCATTCTCTCATTATAATCTGATAAGTTTAATATATCCAAAAACTTAAAGCTATTTAATGCTCCCACTCCAGAATACATTATTTATTTATTATTTATTTTATTTTACATTTGTTGGCTAGGTTTGTCCGACTGAGCTAAGTAGCCCTTTTTCAGTACAGGCCCGAGGAGAAAAGCTCCACATGTTCTAAAGATTATCATTTACAAAGATAAGTAAACAATCAACAATTGGTTTACAGAAAATATTCAAAACAACATATACATGAAAAACAAGGATTTACTACAGTAAACTAATCATTATGTCTGTCAGATTTAAAATCTTATATCATTCAGAAGGACTAACAATAGTTTTGTCATCAGACGTAAAATCTTACATTATGCAGATAAGAATGTATGTAATCTGGTTAGGATAGAGAAGTTAATGTGAGACAAGGTCTAGAAAGTTAAAGAAAGTTACATAAGTTGGGAGTTGCTCCAGGGGCAGCTATCCCCTCTACTTCACCTTAGTTATGGTACTGGAAGTTGGTTATGATGACACTAGGGGCAGCTATCCCCTCTGTCTTACCTTAGTTATGGTACTGGAAGTTAGTTATGATTACATCAGAGGCAGCTATCCCCTCTACCTCACCTTAGTTATAGTACTAGAAGTTACTTATGATCACACTAGGGGCAGCTATCCCCTCTGCCACACCTTAGTTATGGTACTAGAAGTTACTTATGATCACACTAGGGGCAGCTATCCCCTCTGCCACACCTTAGTTATGGTACTGGAAGTTACTTATGATCACACTAGGGGCAGCTATCCCCTCTGCCACACCTTAGTTATGGTACTGGAAGTTAGTTATGATTACACCAGGGGCAACTATCCCCTCTGCCACACCTTAGTTATAGTACTAGAAGTTACTTATGATCACACTAGGGGCAGCTATCCCCTCTGCCACACCTTAGTTATGGTACTGGAAGTTAGTTAGATTACACCAGGGGCAGCCATCCCCTCTGCCACACCTTAGTTATGGTACTGGAAGTTAGTTAGATTACACCAGGGGCAGCCATCCCCTCTGCCACACCTTAGTTATGGTACTGGAAGTTAGTTATGATTACAGCAGGGGCAACTATCCCCTCTGCTTCACCTTACTTATGGTACTGGAAATTAGTTAGATTACAATTAATACTAACAAAATGTATATCCTTTTTCTCATTTTATTCACTTTCTAAGTGAATTAAACCAATATTTAAAAAGATATATTATTAATGAGTAGGTGCCATTATCTGCAATTACTGTTGGTTTTGATCCTAATTCATGAGTGAACATGATTTTTAGAGCCATGTTAATAACTGTTTCATGTGAAACAAAAAAAAAAACCTCTTAGTAATTTTGTAATTTATAAATATCAAAATGAAACATTTAAAAAATCTGCTGGTCTTGTTTTAGAGGAATTAATTCTGCATTATTTTCATTCCAAGTCAATAGTGACAAGAGACTGAAAGACAATAAAACACTAAAATGATGATATGGGTATACAGGTTACATTGCACACAAGATTACCTGACTGAAAAAAAATCATATTCATATGACTTCTGGCTGCCCATGCAAGAGTGACTGCATGATATAACAAACGATAAGATACTACTAATTACAAAGAATGACATAATTGCATTAGTACTGCATAGAACAGTTTGATGTAATCATTTTTTCCAACATTGTCCTGTAAGGACTGTAGACAAAGTGATGTGTCTCTAGTAGGGAGCAGCAGTAGCAACTTATAATGCAGGATAGATAGAAGCATCACAACAGAATGAGTAGTAGCAATCACGTTACACTATGTGTGTGTGGCTATGTGCATGTGTGTGTGTGTGTGTGTGTGTGTGTGTGTGTGTGTGTGTGTGTGTGTGTGTGTGTGTGTATGTGTGTGTGTGGCTATGTGTGTGTGTGTGTGTGTGTGTGTGTGTGTGTGTATGTGTGTGTGTGTGTGTGTGTGTGCATGCGTGTGTGTGTGTGTGTGTGTGTGTGTGTGTGTGTGTGTGTGTGTGTGTGTGTGTGTGTGTGTGTGTGTTTGGTGTGTGTGTCTTTGTGTACATATATGGATGTATATATTGTGTGTTTGTGTCTGTATGTCTGTCTCTCGGTATCTTGTGTTTTTTTGTTCTGCAACAAACTCCATATTACTAATCTGCATGTCACCCAACTTTGCTCACACTCTGACTGAGACATAGTCTACTATTGATAAGAAAAGACTCCCCAGGTTTTTCAACATATGTTATCAAATAAATGCACATAAATATATTTTTAAAATAATATGCATATTAAACCTCCTTCTCCATCCCCTAGTTGGTGCTTTTGAGGAAGGATACAGTCAGGGTCTAGAACTTTATATTGTTGCATTAATCTAAGTAACAATGAAATTATAACAACATTTTAAGAAATAACTAAATAAAACCATCACTAAGCTCGGTCTTGTAAAGATGTTTGTATATGTTGCACCCTGTAATGTCTCACTGTTATGAATTTCTGTCAATCTTACCTCATGTAGTTAAAGTATATATTGTTATTGTGTCTCTGGCTGAATTAAACAAGCATTTATGAATGCCTCTTTCAACACTCATTTAATTTTGTGAATGTTTAAAATATTTATTCTGTGTTATCCATCTGGCATCCTTTCACACCTTTCATCTCCCCACATGAATGTATCTAACTGCATAACCTTTGCTGGCTGCAGCTTTATTCTGAGTGAGAGGGTGTTTTTCATTACAAAGTGCACCATACCTGAAACAATAAAGAGCACTGCTTTATCAGTAGGTTGAACTTCTGCAAAATGGTGGATGCATAAGGCTTTTGCAAGGGTGGATACAAAGAAAGGTTTCCTGTAAAAAGCCCACCAAGATATTCAAGTTATTATGATTCACTGACTTTGAAAGCAACACAGTACATTTAATTCTAGTAAAGATAATGATCAGAAAATGTTACAGCAAAATCTGCCAAAACGTTGACTGCACTATCAAAGTAATCATATTACTTGTTTTTGTCTCTGAATAAGAAAAAAATGAGTTATAAGGTAGCCTTGAAATGTTTCCTTCTTCACAAATGTGGTTTCTCGACTCCTTACATCACTTCTCCTATTTCATCATGCAAAGTTTGTGCAAGCACGACCATTCAGACAGTAATAAAATTTATAGGATAAATTTATACAGCAAAATGACTAACTTGTCAAAAAAAGAGTAGTAAAGTTATACAGAAGATCTAATGTTTAGACAGTTATGAGACAGCATTAGATAACTGCTGACTGCCTGAAAAGTGGACAAAATTAAACAGAAGATAACATCATGGTATTCTAGTAACGTCACAAGTTAGATGAAACAAGTAGCAGTTAGGATTACGAATTAAAAGATAATTAGAAATTGAGGATATTCACTGGATACAAGTGAAAAAAGGCAGTGAGGAAATGAAGGCTAAGAGAAAGAAAAGGAGAACATAAGAGATCAAATATGCTGATAAGGCTTCCAGTACATAAGAAGGAGGAAACAATCTATAGCCAGTGATAAAGGCCACTGTGTGTTTGTTACTTTGCATGTATGTATTTCTCCTATTATTAAGAGGAACGACAAAGAAGGAGACCAAGAAGAAGTCAGTATTCTGAATATGTACATTTAGCCAGTTTCTACGATGGTGGGAGGAATGAATATGTTTCCAAAGTTAGCCCCCATCAAGAGCACCAAATCACCAATCTCTCTAAACCAAATTGCTCCCACTCACGTATAGAGTTGAGCTAATCCTAGCATCTCTTCTTTTCAAACTACTCCAGCCAAGTGCCTTCCTGCCTGTTGTGGCCAAACTCCATAATAACACCACCCCCTACAACCTCTATAACTTCTCCCAGTTGACTCCTTCACCCCAGACACCCCAAGCAAAACTTTACTGTACCAACCACTCCTTTTCTGTTCTTGTAGCCAAACACTGGAAATCCCTCCTCCCTCATCTAAAAGAAATCTCCTCCTTCCCCATTTCAAAGCACAATTCAAAAGATACCGCCATCAAAAATCTGACAAGTGCTTTTCCAATGGACACATTACCTAACTTCTTCCTCACCTACATCACTTCTACTTCCACCCTCTGTTCTTACCTGCTGATTACCGCCCATATTTACTATTACAGTTAATCCATATTTGTTTTCTCCTCTGTTAATATTATATAATAATTGTTCCAGATGTCTGCTGGATTCTATACCTTCTGTAATTACTCTGTATTTATGAATTATTTTGTTTTTTTATGTGTGTGTGACTGTGCCTGCAAATGGTCTGTTGTGACCAATGTACTACAACAGTAAACAAAATAAATAAATGCATAAAGTCTGGTCAAGGTCACAGACCTTTAAAGTATAGAATGGGGAACAGTAACATAATAAATACAAGGGGTCTGCAAAACTATGATTGCCTTCCTTACCCCTTTCAGTGAAGCCGGTAGAGTTTCACACTACTGGGAGCAAACTGACCTGATTATTCTACGTTAACTGTAAAGGATGTGTTGGTAATTAAAGGCAAGTGTGTCCAACAACATCAGAAAAAAGACTAAAAATCATATTAATGGAATAAACATATAAGGGGTTCTTGAGTCCAGCAGATTATTAGGTTGTCTACAGCATAGCTTCAGTGAGGAATAGGCTTATTAAGTGATGTTAAGTATTTCCTTCCACTGGACTATCAGCAACATTTCTTAAAGTAAATGATCAATGCCTTTCACACCTTTAACATGGTTTTGATGTCATGCTATGTTGAGTAATATTGCAAAATTAGGTAGTCTAGGGTAATACTCAAGCTGCTAATATGAGTTAAGAACTAGTTAATGTAAAGTAGAACGTGTGGTTGATTAATGGAATTCTTACATAAAAATATTGATTATTATAGTCTTGCAGGGCTTCAGAGAGGTATTTTTTTCTCTCAGTATATTCACGTGAAATTAAATGTGAGTTAATATTAGAAATGTGGAAAAAAAGACTCCTAGAAGACCACTGAGCAGTAGTCCTTTTAGATCTTCAGCAGATATCTAAAAATTCTGATGAGAAAATCTGATACTATTTGAATTAATAAGGTGTTATCAACATTATAAGAGCATTGCAATACTGAATTCTTATCAGAATTGGATATTTGTGGCACTGTGTTTAATTTTATTTAACTTTTCTGTAATTAGTCACTTTGGATCAACATATAAATTAGTACTTTTGAACCTTCTCTGTATGAACTGCCTGTTAAAAAATATTCAGCAAGCCATTACTTCTGTGCAGGAATTATCTTTGAAAATGGACCAATTTCATAATAAAATATACTTTATACAAGAAAACTGCAAGATTTAAAGCATGATCTGTATGCTCTCAATATATATACCATATGAAACCTCCCTTGCAAATGTAGAACTTTACATAGCCATGGGGTAAAGAAATTAATAATGTTGCCCTCCATTCTCTGAAATACTCCATAAATTATCAAGTTATTTTTTTTCTTTCCCTGTTTTGTAAATCTTCTAGTTTATCCAAAAACATGTATTCTGTGTTTGAAGTAATACATTGTCTCCTACTTTTTAATCTTGCATCAGTGTCAAATAGTGAATTCTAAATGCCTTTTATGTGAACTCATTTTTGATGTTTTCTAAAGAGTTTTGTTGTTTGTTGCAGATTTCTTGTATAAAGTCTGCACACAAAGCAACTTATTAACAAAGCAGTGTTTTTGTCCTCTGTGCTACCCCTAGACACCAGGACATTCTTTAAACTGTATTTCAAGTTAGTAAACAAAAGTGGGGATAAAAGTCTCAAACCCCATACCTTAGGCACAGCAAGCAGCTCGTTAGCAACCAGAACTTTAGTCCACTGTGCTGAGAGAGGAAACTTTAAGGTTATATTTTGTGAACTATAAGAGGTATGAAGGTGTTAAAGTCTGGTATTAGCATTATTGATGATTGCATCTGTACATGAGATATGAAGAATAGATCAGGATCAAACTCTGGGTCAGTTGTGAAGTATATGCATGTTCAATTGAAGTGTGCAGGCTGAAGACTTCAGGACAAAGCTGGCAGGAACATTAAATGATGCCAAGGAGATTGTTTCATTATTACTCTGAGACACTTGACATGTTCTCTGAGTAACCAGCGAAGCATTATGATACATTTTCTGAACACTAAGAACAATGAAACTCTATAGTCTGGCATTATTGGATGACTGTAATCATCAGTGATTTATAAGGAACAGGGAAAATTAAGAGAATGCACTTGAGATACTCGGTCATATCAGGGACAAGTAAGAAGTATGTTAATGTGTGTATGTTTGAATGTGTCCACGTGTGTGGGAGAGTGATTGAAGGGGGTGCCTCTGCCAACATGATACATGAAGCCTCCAGAGAAGTAGGAAAGTGCTGATTTCCACTCAAGATAATTGCTGGTGATTCAGAGAGATGCATATTACCTGATAATAAGGTCTTTTTGTATTAACTATAAGAGTAAGTGTTCATAGGTTCATAGGTTCATACTAGGCTATCTGCCCTAGGGCATTTATAAGCCTAGCCAGAGTGTGTGTGGCTTTCACCACCCCTTAGGATGAAAATACTATACCCATTAGTTTGCTGTGCCTCTGTCCAGCAGTGACACAGAGATGATTCCCGGGGTAAACCTACGATCTCCCATCCACTCGTCAAGATTTCTCTTGAACAGAGTCAGTGAGGGGCTCTGCCTCACATGGACTGGGATTCTGTTCCATAGTGTATGGAGTCTCTGGGTGATGAATCTGTCCCTCCAGCATGTCCTATTTATATCCGTGTTGAGGTTTAAGTCTCTTGCTCTCGTGGCTCTGGTGGATTTGGATTTTTTGAGGTGGAGCATGTCCATTAATTCCGGGTTGGACATGGCCTTGTATGTCAGGCACAGATCACCTCTGAGCAGACGGTATGCGACTGAACAGAGCTGGAGTTTCTTCAGTCAGGCATCGTATGACATATGTTTGAGCCCCTTTATCCTTTTGGTGAGGAACTTTTGGGGTCTTTCCAACTGCTGCAGGTGTTGGGTAAGGTACATTCCGAATGGGGCATTGTACTCAATCATTGGTCTGATAAGTGAAGAGTACAGCGGTAGAATGACCTCTCCTGATCTGGATGTGAATCCCTTCATGATCAGGTGGGCAATGTAGAAGGTCTTCCTAACCACTTTGGCAATGTGAGTGTCAAAAGAGAGGTTACTGTCAACTTGGGTCCCCAGGTCCCTGATAACTTCTTCCGTGTTTAATGTATTTCCACCTATGTGGTAATTAGGGGTTACCTTGTTTTTCCCAAAGGGTATGACTATACATTTTTTGGCATTTAGCTTAAGGCCATGGCTCTGGCACCAGTTATCCATTTCTATGAGACCTCTCTGGAGGATGTCTGTGTCTGATGGAGTGTCAATTATGGTGCCCAGTTTGCAGTCATCTGCAAATTTTGTCAGCCACAATCCCCCTATGTTTGCCTGCACTTCAGAAAAATAAATGCTGAACAAGAGGGGGCCCAGGACTGAGCCCTGTGGGACACCGCTCGTGACTGGCTTAGAGTCTGACATGGCACCAGCAACTCTAACCCTGTGTGTTCTGTCCTTGAGCCAGTTTGCAACCCATCTTGTGACATATGGGTTTACATCTAAGCTGGTGAGCTTTTCTATGATGCCCGAGTGGGGTATTGTGTCGAACGCTTTTGCTAGGTCAAGGTAGGCTGTGTGAACTGCCTTACCCTCATCAATGGCCTTAGTGAGTGTTTCGAAAAAGTTGACCAAGTTCAAGAGGCAGTATCTGCCCTTGACAAAGCCAAATTGGGTAGGATCCAGTGTCTGTAGGTCCCCAATGTCTTTATTTATGAGTTCCATTATGATCCTCTCCATAGCTTTGCAGACAAGGCTCATCAAGCTTATGGGGCAGTAATTTCCAGGGTCCGTAGAAGCACCGCCTTTGTGGAGTGGGACCACAGTTGCCGTACACCATTCTTTGGGTACATATCCTGTAGTAAGGCTAAGATTAAACAGCAGCCTTATGTGTGGGTTTAGTTCCTCATTGAGTTCATGTAGCACACAGCCGGGGACACCGTCCGGTCCCATTGATGCTGTGTTTTTTGCTTTAGAGAGAGCAGCTCTCACCTGGGCATCTGAGATGTTTGGGAGGCTAGACTCTGGTGGGATAGATATTTCTCCTTTTGGGGGGGAGGGAGGGGAGAAATTTGCACTGAACCTGTCTGCCAGTATGTTGGCAATGTCTGTGGGTTTAGTGATTTTTTTATCATTTTGGACTAATTCTGAGCATATCTGGGAGTTTCCACCCAGGTTTCTAACATAGCTAAAGAAGGCCTTATGATTGTCTTTTGTGTCATTAGCGATTTTTCTCTCAAAGTTGGCCTTGGATGATTTTATGAGTGACCGTAGTTTTTTGCTAGTATTGATCAGAGATGCCTTCCCTCTTAGGGATTTTGCTCTGTCATGTAGTAGCTTTCTCCTCTTGTTGTAGAGTTTGTTTATGGCTGGGGTCCACCAGACTGGGTGCCTGCCTTTGGTGGAAAGGGTCTTGATTTTATTAGGGATTGCTTGATCCATACATTCCTGGAGGTGCTCGTAGAAGGCATTTGTAAGGGTTTCAGCAGCGTGGGTTGTGGTTTCCACTGGCTCGGGGGCCTTGAAGGATACCACTCCAGTCTTAAGAAGTGTGAAGTTTGCTTTTGAGAAGTTCTTCACTGTGGTCTTTTGCTGGGGTGGGGGCGGGATGTGGATCTCCAGTGAGATTAATTTATGGTCTGATCTCACCAATGAGGGATATACTTCCGGTGTGGAGCATTTTGTCCCATGTTTGTGATGATCAGGTCTAGTATATTTTCTCCTCTTGTGGGAATGGTGACTAGTTGTTCTATAGCATTTGAGTTTATGAACTCCAGGAACCTTTGGGCTAGGGTGTTGGGGCTTGAGTAATGTTCCCAGTCTATGTTGGGTAGTTGAAGTCACCCAATATGATGGTGTTTGGAGAGACATTCATACTCTCCAGTGTCTTCAGGAAGGCTGTGTGGGTTTTCTGAGTTTGCGAAGGTGGTCTGTAGCATGTTACAAACTGTAGGGCAGTTTTACCTATGGTTAATTGCACCTGGATGGTCTCCGATGCTTCGTGCATTGCCACTAACCTGGAGGTGTGGGTATCCTTTATGAATATGGATACTCCCCCTCCTTTTGTGGTTCAGTCCAGATTTTGGGGCCGGAACGCATGATATGAGGTATAACCTGATAGTGCTGGGGTGCTCTCAGGAGCCTTGAACCAGGTTTCAGTCACAGCACAGACATCGATGTTCTCCATACTGAGGAGGGCTTCGAGGGCGTGCATCTTGAGGTTTAGACTTCTGGCATTGAACAGTATTACCCTTAGTTTTTCTCCATTTTTGTTTTCTAGGGCGGTAGGTTTATCATTTGAGCCTTGCCTAAAAAAGGCACTATGGGGGTGGCAAGAGCCTTTGCCAATATCCGGAAGCCCAGGGGTGACAGGTGCAAGCCGTCCCTTGCGAAGCAGCGTGGCTTGTCAAGCATGTCATCCCAGGCAGACAGACATTGGATCACAGTCCAAATGCTCCTGTTACTAATAAAATAAATAAATAATCCAAAAGAGAAGTACAGGAGCAAACCAAGGCTGACAAGAAAAATCAGCATAAATCCAGCAGTCACTAAGGCTTATTCAAGCAGCAGAAGTAAATGCTAGTCCAAACAATAACTGAAGCCATGCCAAAGACAAATAAAATCCAAGCTGTTTTATTGGTAAGCGCTTTCACAGGTTTCAACAGAATTTTGTCATTCAAACCTGTCATTTATTTAACCAAGTGCACTGCCTGTCAAGCATTCTACGCAGGCAAAACAGACAGACGCGTACAAGATAGGGTAAGGGAACACCTTTATCACATCTGCACACTGTCTCCACGCAGTGCACTTTCTAAACACATTATAGACAGTGACAATACACATTCATTTGTATTCTTAGTTATACAGATCAATGAACCCAGTGTTAGGGGAGGGGATATATGCAATTACACTGAAACATTGGAATCAAAATGGATTATTAGACTTAGAGCAGACTGGAGACCAGGTTTGAATGACAAAATTCCGTTGAAACCTGTTCTTAAGAATAGGAGACTTACTGTGAGATAAACATACATATTTTAGAATGTTAACAAAATGTTTTATATTTGTCTTTACACACAGATGTGTATTCTTTATATATATATATGTATTGTTTTTATATACTGAAAAGTCTTAATCAGGAACAGGAAGTGATGTCAGCTCTATTTCCTTATAAAATGTGTCTTGATTTTATTCAGTGTTTGTTTCTTATGGTTTGACAAAGCCCTTACAGGGTGAAAGTGCTTACCAATAAAACAGCTTGGATATTAATTGTCTTTGGCACGGATTCAGTTATTGTTTGGACTAGCATTTACTTCTGCTGCTTGTATAAGCCTTAGTGACTGCTGGATTTATGCTGATTTTTGTTGTCAGTCTTGGTTTGCTCCTGTACTTCACTTTTGGATTATTTCTTTGTATTAAGGCTAACATGTCTCTGAATCACATTTTCTGGGATCTTGGAAACAGCTCCTTTTGGTCAAAGCTCTTAACGCCCACAGTGGTATTCTTTCTGTACACCACAGATGGTGGAAAAGGTAACTGGAAAAAGAGAGTCACACCAGGGAAGACAAAGTTGTTGATTTTCCTTTGGCTTTTCCCGGTTAGAGGTCGCCACAGTGGAACTTCGGTCTGCTAATGATTGGCAGTATATTTTTATGGTGCCGAGGTGCCAGCTCGACGCCCAACCTTCAACGAAGGCAGAATAGAAAGACTGAAAGACACACAAACAAGAATATGTTTATACAGCACATTTAAGTAATGTGTGATCTGTTATTTTTAGGGAAAAAATTTAAATCGAGAGAATGTCTTGATATATGTTATTTTGTTTACATTTGTTAAGTAATTAGAAACCATGCTTTTGCATTATAAACTAAGATAATCCAGTCTACTTTCTCTTTCAGTTATTGGTAAAACTTAATATTTGGAGACAATATATAGTTAAACGGACCTTCAAACACAGACTCACAAACACAGACACTCATGTGTACACTCATATTCACACATTCATGTACATACACAGAGACATCTAGACAGCTGCAACTGCATCTATACACACACGTGCACACATACACACACAAACAGAAACACAGTGACACTCATGCACACACATATATCTGCACATTCATGCACATACAGAGAGATATCTAAACAGCTGCAGTTGTATCCCTGCACACACACACACACACACACACACACACACACACACACACACACACACACACACACACACACACACACGTTCACAGCACTTACTTGCTGTAATGCTAATGTCCTTGCTCTTGCAAGGCCATTAGCATTTGAAAAGATGGAATACACTTTTTTTCATTTTGCTTCCCAAATGGCACAGTATCTCTGTATAATGTTAATCCAATGCTGGCAAGCTGGGAAAGAGTGGCTGGGTAATTTGCATTAGTTGTGCCACTGGACTGTTGGATTTCAATGCGACCTTCACCAGCAGACTTCTGTAGCTCTACAGATCAGTGTCTTTATATCAGTCTCTAAATTGCTCGGGCAAAAAACACTGCAAAACCTCACACAGCACAGGCTACAGCAGTGCATTCGGCCTTTCTGTATCCCAAGGCTGGCCAACTTTGATGCGCATGCAATGGTGTACTATATTTTAACGTCTAAAATTAAGTAGATATCTTCCTATACATAGATGATAGTTCTAAATGTTAGTAAATTGTTATAGCACAATGTTCCACACTGCAGTTTCATAACATTTGTTATTTCTGCATTGCTTTTTAAATACTTTTAAATGCTTTTTTAATGTGTTTATTTCAGTTTAATTGTAATAGTTTAACTGATTGTCAATGGATAATTAAGAATGTATTTTGATTGGATAGTGATGGTTTTTAAACTGGAGTCTTTTTACTGTGAGTATGTGTTTTCTGAGGAAGTCTGTCTGAGGAAAGTGTAATAAAACTTTTTAATGCTCAGGGAGTTTGTTTACCCATTGACCTTTGTGGTTTTTGTTTTAAAGTTTTTTATACCACTTGTCATGCAATTTAGTCTGTTTTGGTTTTTAAATTTTGGAGGATAATTATTCTTCC
The DNA here is from genome assembly GCF_019279795.1 of Protopterus annectens. Classification (NCBI taxonomy): domain Eukaryota; kingdom Metazoa; phylum Chordata; order Ceratodontiformes; family Protopteridae; genus Protopterus; species Protopterus annectens. The sequence continues at coordinate 947,722,550 of NC_056732.1, forward strand.
TCCTATCATCTTTTTACCTGTGTGGATCCTTTATTGTTAACTATTCACTGGTTTCACTAGGTGACATTATTCATTTAAGAGGTTAACAATACCATTGTTATGCTGACAATACATAGCATTACCTCTTGTTCCCTCAGCATACTGTGGCTGCCCTCATATCCCTTTCTTAAGATCTGAACCAGCCTTAAATTCAGCACCTCAAGGACAGTTGCTTTGATGGCTCATACTAAACTGAGATTAACATTTAAGGACTATATTTTGGTTGTATTGAAGTTTTCCTTTTTCTGTCAGCAGAACATCCGCATTATGAAGCATCTTATTCCGCCCAATGATCTTCCAACTGTAGTTCATGCTTTGGTTTCCTCATATTTAGATTACCGTAATGCCCACTACATTAGCTTACCAGACTCTGATATTGCTCATCTCCAACTTGTACAAGACTCTGTTGCCTAACCTTTGACAGGGGTTTCACATTACCATCACATCACATCAATCCTGCATAACTTGCATTGGCTCCCTGTCAGACAGTGGGTCATTTATAAGATCCTTGCTTTGGTTTATCTTTCTCTTCATATCCCTGGTTTTCCATGCTTAAGGGGCATTTTACAGACATATAATTCTCATTGGATACTGCTCTCAACTACAAAGGGCCTCACTGCAGTTCCATAGTTTAACCTTAACACCTCTGGCTCTCAAGATTTCTGCTACCAGGGCCATTTTCTATGGAAACGTCTTCCTAGATGGCTTTGACATTCACTCACATTGGCTGGTTTTAAAAGGGTCTTAAAATTTCACATATTCAGTCTTACTTATAACTAATTACTTAGTTGATCTTTTATTGCTTATACTATATTATTTGTTTACTTGTATATCTTTTAATTGTGTAGGTATATTTGATGTAAATTTGTTATTTAATGAATTTTACAGTGCCTGGGTTTAAACACTTAAATAAAATTTCATTTTGTGTTTATTTGTAGTATGTTTTGTGTAGCAGGGTTCATTTATTTGGATACTTACAATTCCTTGGTATCATTGTCAAAAGCTTGGGATTACAGGCAGTACATTTTAGTTGCTAAATATCTTAATAGGCAGTCTCTAAATTGATTATATGAAGTGCCTTTAAGTCACTTTCAAAAGATGGTATAAAGAAATTATTTAATTCTGCTAAGGGGGAAAAGATTAGTTTGTTGGATTATTTGGGAGTTTTACCTGCTTCTCTCAGCAGCATGGTCTGGGTGGATATCAGAAGCATTGTTAATCTCTGGAATATGGACAGACCAAGCATTAAACATAGCATGTCATTTTTTTCCCCATGTATATAAGGCTGAGAAAAGCCATGAATCCTTTAAAACATTTTTGTTGTCAAAATAGGAGTATATAATAAATCAGTTTCATGTAATTGTTTGTTCAGTTGTAACATGAGGAGAATGGGTGTGTTGCATACTGCCTTTCATGCCCAACATTCTATATTGGCAAAGCGGAACATGTTTTGAACTATAGGATTTATGAACATGTTTATGCCAAAAAAAGGGCATGGTACATTATACAAGCATAGCCAAACTTGTAAAACGTTCAAAAATTCTGCTTTATATATTGGAGAAAATACTTACTCTCACCAAACAAGGAATTGGGAGGCAAAATTAGAGAACACAGAATTGTACTTGCATTCACTTCTTAATGCAACACAATCCCCTGGGCTAAATAATTATGTCTCTATTGCCAGTTTTGCAATTTAGAGCAGCTGAGCTATGAGTATATTATATTTTATTTATTTATTATGTTTAAGGTTTTAACTAATACATATTTCTTGCATTGTTTTGTAATTCAACAAGGTTTTTTTATTGTTTACAAATGAGATCAGGTGACTTATTTGAAATGTTTGTATATAAGAAAGTGATCTCATAGGTTCATAGATGTATACTAGGCTAACTACCACCGGGGCCTATATAAGACTAGTCATGCATCTCAAATGTATCCTGCATGTTTTGTGTGTGTGTGTGTGTGTGTGTGTGTGTGTGTGTGTGTGTGTGTGTGTGTGTGTGTGTGTGTGTGTGTGTGTGTGTGTGTGTGTGTCTGTGGTATTTCTGAAGAAGTTCCAGTTCATTTGCAAAGAAAAGTGCTTCATGTTTGGGAATAAACCTGAAATTTTGGATGGATCTTGATTAATGTTATCCTTTTTTTATTGATAATGACACTACACCATGACAGATGAATGTATTAATAATGAAAATTGTATACATGCCTTCTACATTAGAGAACTTTTACTGGCATCAGATATATGAACAGAATAGAAATTTAGTCTAATGAAATAAACTTAAAGAAATAAACTTAAAGAATAAGAAATAAAAAAAATACATTTGTCCTTATCTCATGGTTAAGATTACTATTATCATTAATGAAATGTATATAAACATTTTATATCAGAATACTCAATAAGTAAGAAAAAAGTAAAATAAAAAATCTTCATGGGAGTTTTCTCTGTCTCTCTCTCTCTCTCTCTCTACCTTTAAGTTATGTTTTTTTCTAGATTGTACCGTATTAATAAATTGAATTTAGTTTTATATATTCATTTTAACTAGAATTAAATAATTAGATATAGCAAGTAAAAAATAATAGTTCTATATGCTTGATCCAATCTCTTTTTCTGCAACATCATCAAGGTTTAGGTGTTTTATATATTAGAAATACAGATTTTGAATAGGTCTGTGAGAACTTTAACTAGATTTCCTTAATCAAGCAAGTTATCATATGTCCTGGGATGAGCATACAGAAGTATTTTCATGTTGAATTATTTAGCTTTTCAGTTTTAGTCTATGGTGTGTCTTTTTTTAAGTTTTGGAGCATAGAGTTTCTTAATTATGAAATAAATATAAGTCTATGGAAACCAGTGTTGTGCAATTTGCAATGTGTATCACAGAGTATTTCAAAAAATATGGATTACTTATGTAAGAGATACAGATAACAACATTACCAGTTCTATATTTAAAAATTAATGGTTTAAATAGCAGTTGTAAAAGAGGGGCACATTTAAATATCTTAATACCAGTGCATTAGATATTATACTTCTACAAGAAGCACATTAAGTAAAAAAGTATATATAGACATTTGGATTTAAAGATTACTTAGTTCTAGTAAATTCTTCAATTAAACCAAAAAGAAGAAGAACTATAATCTTATACAGAAATTAGGCTATCATTCTTTTATCTACTCATACAGTGACATCAGAGGAATATTTGTGATGGTAAGAGCTAAGTATAAGAACAGATTTATTACATTAGCAAATATGTATTAGTTAATGGAGCTAAATTTGCTAAACATATTCAGAGATATTATAAAATAAGTTAGAAGATACCCTGATGGTGGGGGGGGGGGTGAATTTGCATATTAGGAAAGCAGCAGTGCAAATGGAGACAAATGAGTCTCAGTTTATGCCAAATCATTAAGAAATTGAGGCAGTCTATTGACTTTAAAATACTTAAATAATTTTGCTGACATCACTTTTTATACACTGTTCATATACATTTGAGTCCGTGTGCAGCGGTAGCATTGTTGCCTCACAGCAAGAGGTTCTCCCGTTAGATTCTCGGCTGGAGTGCGGGGAGTGCCTTCTGTGTGGAGTCTGCATGTCCTCCCCGCGGTTGAGTGGGCATTCAAAAGACATGCGTAAATGAGCGTGCCTTCGTTGAAGGTTGAACTTCGAGCTGGCACCTCGGCGTTCGTGAAAATCTACTGCCAATCATTAGGGGACCGGAGTTCCACTATGCTGGCCCCCTAACCGGGAAAAGCCGAAAGACAACAACAACATGTATAGATAGAATGTACATTTCTAATTATTCAAGCTCTAAAACTAATACTTTTTCATTTTTATCCGACCTGAATACTCTTGGATTTAGATTAATATTACGTATAAAGGTTTTTAACAATAATTAATAAAATTCTGTCATATTTTTGACTCAAAAATGTAAGGACTGGTTAAAAAAGAGACAACAGAGACGTTAATGATATTAGTTTATGTGACTCTCTTAAATCATGCTCATATGGTAAAATTACATATTGGTGTTGTAACAAAATAAAATGCACTACAATTTAAATAATACTAATTTAAATCTAAGAAAGTCTATACAGATTCTGAGAAGTAATAGAAAAGTAACAGATATTGAGGATATTTTAATAACATTAAAATTATATATACTAATTAAACATCAAAAAAGAAGAAAATGAGGGTTTGGAGGAAAGGTCTTTAGAGTTCTTTTTAATTAAAAATATCAGAAGTAAACTATTGAAAATATCAAATGTCTCTTAAAGCCTATAACTAGCTTTGGAAATAAATTATCAAATTAAAAAAGAAAACAAAACAAAAGAAAGCCCCAGAAACAGATGTAACATCATAAACAGTTACAAAGCATTTTCTTAAACTGTTATCCATCTGTTAAAAATGCCTTTGTCAACATATATAGTGATAATATTATCCATTCTTCTTGAACATATACCTAAACAACTACAACATTAAAGCAAGATGAAGACCCAAAAATGTGTTGCTCATGTATTCCAGTTTATTAAATATAAATTATTAAATTTTATATCAGTTTATTCGGGCAATTAAAATTAATGTTGCAAAATCTGATAGATGAAGTTTAAACCAAGTAAATGCAAGATAATATTAGAAGAATAAAAAATATTAATTGACTAAGCAAGTATTAATAAATTAGTCTTAACTGTTATAAGTCTAGATATTGAAAAAGCATTTGATTCTTTAAACTGACAATATCTGTTTGGAGTTTTAGAGACAGTCAGTTTTCCTAACACCTATGTAAAAGAAGACAGAATGAATCAGATTAAAATAACATTATTACAAAAAAGTGTTAGACATAATTCAAGCTGTTTCCTTAACACCAAACAAACCTGTATTAAAGAATAAAAAATAACATTAACACGTAGGAGCAAAGCAATGAAGGGGCATACGAAACCAATGCCCAAGGAAATACTTAAATATATGCAGTCCAAACAGTCCAAATGAGGAAACAAGCAATCCAAATCCACGATACAACAGATGGTAAAATTAGCAAGAGTTTATTAACGTAGGTAAGCGCTTTCGCTAAAATAAGCTTCTTCAGACCTCAGGTTAATAACACATGTTGAAAATGTGATGGAAAAGTAAAAAAAAATAACCAGAACATGTTTAAAGGGTGTCATATAAACAAACAAAACAATCAAACTTTTTTGAGTGAAATATAAAGCATAACAGAAATAAAGATTTGTCCAGTATTACTGAACTATGTAAAATCGATATAAATGAATAAATAACACATCTAAATTAATTTTATATGAATTATATGAAACTGTATTATCAAATCAATTTATCTGAATTATATACAATGTTATTTTGTAAATCAGTTATACTAAATTCTTCCAGGAATTATTTAGAAAAATTACTCAAATAATACTGAAATGAATAAGACTATAATATTAATGTCAACAACAAAGACAATATCAGTTTTGTTTTGGGAAGTTTTTATTTTGAAATGTATACATCTATTTAGGAACAGGGCAATGTTTGTTGCCAGAGATGTAATATGATAATCAGAGTTGGCTAGAAACATATCATATAGGACTATAAAGTATAAATAGAGGGTTAGTCAAAATTTAAATTATTTGTTCAACCTAAATGGTAAGACAAATTTTTGTTAACCAAACATCAAGTCTAATTTACTTTTTTAACTCCCTCCTTTAATAAGCAGGACTGTCTACAACTTTTTTGTCTCTTACCTGCTACATGCAAAACAAAAGCAAAAACTAGGTATACACACTGTCTTTTACTTTTGAATACAACTACTAATGTTTACAATAACACATTTAACATTATTTAAATGAGATGAAAATAAAATTCTGTTAACTACAAACTTTGGAATAATTTTTCCTTGTTGCCAGGAAAATATAATACCATTCTGTGATCATAAATATATCTGAATAGTCTGGGCTACAATATAACTTTAGGTTTGCACTGTATGTTTGAGGACTGTAAGTGTAATCCTTAGAACTGAGAATTTAAGTCTGACTACAGGGAAACACATGCACATACATATCTACCTCTATATATATATATATATATATATATATATATATATATATATATATATATATATATATACACACACACACACACACACACACAGAGACACACACATACACACCCACACACACACTAACTTTAACATTATTATGTATGTGTATATATATATATATATATATATATATATATATATATATATATATATATATATATATATATACATATACACTGACTCCGACATTGTTGTATCTTAGAGTATTCCTTTTCTTTGAGGTGCAATGATCTCAGAGCTTGTTCATATAATTAATGGGGCATGGGAGTGCAGATCTCCTCCACTGGAGGTACAAGTACCTCTTCCTTCCTGTAAAAAAAGGTGTTAAATGTGTAACAGCAACTTTCAAAGTCTGCTGTTACACGTGTTCAATCACAATTAAATTGTAGTTTGGCGACTCCATCCAGTTTGAACCTTCTGATATAATGAGCTATACAATGTGCATCTTTATTGATACAAATAAACACCTCCAATGGCTGAAGAAATGTCAGAATGGCACAAAATAATAGTTCAATGACTTTAATTGCATGAATGCCCATGAAAATACTGAATCAAGCGCTTTCACCTGGCTAATACCAGGCTTTATCAAGATGTCAAAAAATTAAAACAACCACCCTTATATATCATAAAACACAGTCACGTGATAGTTAATTGTAAAGTAATTACTCTCATTAAAAAATTCTTAAAAAGACATTGCATAATAAATAACTTGGTGAAAGTGTCATTAGTTACACATACCTTATAAAATATTTAACTAAAAATGTGAATGTAACCACAAGTTAATTTAAAATGTATTAAAACAAATAAAAATGTCAACATTTTCATAGTTTTGCTCTTCTCATCCTAAGAATACTTTTAATACTAACATTGTCATTAAGACCAGGAGGTTTTGAGGCATTTAACTTTAATTGCCAAAGCAGTTATCCATCCAGTCTGAACCTTCTGTTATAATGAGCTATACAATGTGCATCTTTATTGATACAAATAAAATAAAGTCATACCTGTCTTGTAGATAGCCTAATTAGATTGGGGCATAGCATTATTATGTGTTATGCATTTTAACTGTTCTTAATTTCATAATTTCTACTTTAAATTTTAAATTGTGTGAACACAATGCTGAAATGTTACCTTCATTGTCTGTTTTTTATTTCAAATTGTAATAGTGTTTTAAATGGAGAGCTATAACATGCTAAGGAAAACTGCAAAATCAGCTACAAAACAGCATTGGGTTTTATAAGAAACATGAAAAAATACAGAGATCCCTCTGTTTGGGATTAACATAATGACTAAGGTATTTACCTCACAGACACAAAGTACAGAGTTTGATACTCAGTGACTGAGTATTGTCTAGGTGTAAGTGTTCTATGGCTGTACCTCTGAGAAATGATAAAATATTTAGGCAACAGCAGGTACAGCTACATGCCACAGAAGAGCACAGTTACAGAAGTGATAAAAATAACTTTTAGATGAGTAGCTCATAGTGTGCCATTAAGGACATACATTTGTAAATTTTAACATTTGACACCCTCAAAGTGCAAAGCAAAGTGACAAAGTAGAGGATGAGGCATGATGATATTGAGAACCATCACAAGAAGAATATATATTTAAGGAGGGAGGAGGCATTATCCCTTTTTGCCTATCACTGGAACCCCATCTTCAGTAGTATGTCCTATTACAACCTTGTGTAGTCAATGTTGTGTGATTCTATGTTCGAAGTATTCAAAATATTGAATGTAATCCCTATATTCTTACTCTTGCCATGGTTAGCAAACTTGTATTCAGCAAATAATGTTCATAAAAGTATAGAGCCAGTAGTTATTTGTGAAATTTATTTACTTCAAAAGGTTAAATTTTTTTCTTCTCAGGATGAGGATACATTCTCTTAGTGGGGGAATGGTTTCTTTTCCTTTTTTTTTTTTTTTTTGCACTTTTGGTACCCAGCTACCTGCTAGCCATCATTCCTGTCAAGCCAATTGACTCATTTGTTCCCTTTCATCATTGTGAAATCCAACTGACAGTGCTTTTCTTATTTTAGTCCTATTCCCATTGCACATGCCCAGTAACATGGTCCATGGATCAGAGTGTAATGGGCATTAATGAGGTTATGTCTCTCACTTACATAAATAATCTAAACCCTCAAGACAGTCCTGCCCCAACAGGAGTTGGCCCTCCCATGTAGCCTCAGTCTCATGAGAATCTGTGTTAAGGCCATGCCCCCCAGACACACACCCCACTTACATCCCCATAGACATGTGAGCCATTAATACCACATCACTCTTCCCTTCCTCCTGCCAGCTTCAGGAGATACCAAAGCCACTCATCAAACTCGGGTCACCTGGGTCATAGTCAGGGCTTTATCCTTTGATGACAGTAGAACTGCAGGATAAATATTTCTTAATACATATCAGTTGTTGCTTTTTTGTACTCTAAAGGCATGTTGATCAGATAATACATGGTGCCATCATCTCATGTTCCAGTATTCTCCTTTTGATAACCTAGTGATAGCATTGGTAAGCCATAGGACCATCATCATAGTAACAACAACTCTTTAGGATAGAAGTGACAGTGGTATACATCTTCTCTCAGATGCTCCTGCAAACTCTGAAGAAACAATAACATAATTAAACAAAATGATAGAAGTCTTGCAATTATCATACTGGGTGGCTTCAGTATTAAAAGTCTTCTTGACAAGAGGAAACAACTGAATAGTTTCCTTTTGCATTATAACCAGACAGAAATTATCAACATTCCCACAGACCAAAGCTAAACACAAGTAAAGCTGTATTTCACACTATAGTCACCCAAGAGAAGCCTTTAGAACTTCACTTTCATATGAAGTAATTTAAACAAATTAACTAAAGCCTTGGCTGTCCACCTTCAAGGTTCTAAAACATCAACATAAAACTCTTTTTAATCCCATAAGACAACAAGGTAACCAATCACATAACAGCAAGACCATCTGATCAAAACCTTTGTAAAAGCATTACACAAATTAGAAACTTAACACTAAATGAAAATATTTAAAATAAATATTTCATTAATAACTCATTGCTGAGTTCTTTTGAGTGAAGAGTAAAACACAGGTAAGGACTGTCTCATGTATTCATCAACAAAATTTTCCACAGGTTGAATTATATAACTTGCCTAATAATCATAGTGTCCCGTCTCCCAATACAGGGCATCTACTTATTTAAAGATCCAAGCTCACCTCCCAAAATAATAGAAACAAGAGCTATAACTGAAGCCATAAACAACAAAGTAATTTTTGTCTTCTACAGCCTGGGCTGGACCATACAATATCATGTAAATAATCCAAATGCAATGCTGCAAATTTTCAACTGCTTTATAAAGGGGATCCTCAACAGGTACTTAGGTTTAGGTTCATAGGTTCATAGGTTCATAGGTTCATACCAGGCTATCTGCCCAAGGGCATTTATAAGCCTAGCCCATAGTTATGTGGCTTTTGCCACCCCTTTAGTTTGAATAAAAACTATGCCTATCATTTTTCTGTGCCTCTGTCAAGCAGTGACACTGAAGTAATCCCTGGGGTATATCTGCGATCTCCCATCCATTGGTCAAGATTCCTCTTGAACAAGGCCAGCGAGGTGCTCTGCCTCACATGTACCGGGATTTTGTTCCACAGCATAGGGAGTCTCTGGGTGATGAATCTGTCCCTCCAGCATGTTCTATTTATAACCGTGTCAAGGTTTAAGTCTCCGCCCTTGTGGTTCTGAGGGATCTAGATTTTTGAGGTGAAGCATATTCATCAAATCTGGGTTTGACATGGCCTTATATGTCAGGCACAGGTCACCTCTGAGCAAGCGGTATGAGACTGAATAAAGCTGGAGTTCTTTCAGTCGGGCAGCATAAGACATATTTTTGAGACCCTTTATCCTTTTGGTGAGGAACTTTTGGGGCCTTTCAAGCTGCATCAGGTGTCTGGTCAGATACATTCCGAACGGGCATTGTACTCAATCATAGGTCTAATGAGTGATGAGTACAGGCGGACGATGACCTCCCTTGCTCTACATGTGAATCCCTTCATGATCAGGTGGCCGATATCGAAGGTTTTCCTAACTACTTTAGCAACATGAATGTCAAGCGAAGACTACTGTCAACTTGGGTCCCCAGATCCCTGATGACTTTTTCTGTGCTCAGTGGATTGTCACCTATATGGTAGCTAGGGGTAACCTTGTTTTTCCCGAAGGGTATGACTATGCACTTTTTGGCGTTTAACTTCAGGCCATGGCTCTGGCACCAGTTATCCGTTTCTGTGAGGCCCTTCTGGAGGATATCTGTGTCAGATGTGTTTTCGACTATGGCGCCCAGTTTGCAGTCATCTGCAAACTTTGTCAGCCATAACCCTCCTGTGTTTGCTTGTACTTCAGAAAAGTAGATGCCGAACAAGAGTGGACCCAGGACTGAGCCCTGTGGGACACCACTTGTGACAGGCTTTGAGTCTGACATGGCTCCAGCAACTCTGACCCTGTGGGTTCTGTCGCTTAGCCAGTTTGCAACCCATCTTGTGATGTATGGGTTTACATTCAAGCTGATGAGTTTTTCGATGATACCTGAGTGGGGTATTGTGTGAAGGCCTTTGCCAGGTCGAGGTAGGCTGTATGGACTGCCTTTCCCTCATCAATGGCCTTGGTGACTGTCTCGAAAAAGTCAACCAAGTTTAAGAGGCAGGATCTGCCTTTGACAAAGCCAAACTGGGTTGGATCCAAAGTCTGCAAGTTCCCTATGTCTTTATTTATGAGTTCCATTATGATCCTCTCCATGGCTTTGCAGATAAGGCTTGTCAAGCTAATGGGGCGGTAATTTCCAGGGTCTGTGGAGGCACCGCCCTTATGAAGTGGGACCACAGTCGCCGTCGCCACTCCTTGGTGCGTATCCTGAGGTGAGGCTAAGATTAAACAGCTGTCCTAACTGTGGGTTTAATTCCTCGTTGAGTTCATGAAGCACACAGCCGGGGACACCATCCGGTCCCATGGATGCTGTGTGTTTTGCCTTAGTGAGGGCAGTTCTCACCTGGGCGTTGGAGATGTTTGGGGGGCTACAATCCTCTGGAATAGATATCTCTCCTTTTGGGGGAGGGGGGAGAAGTTTGCACTGAACCTGTCAGCCAGTATGTTAGCAATGTGTGTAGGTTCAGTAATTTTCACATCATTTTGAACTAATTCTGAGCATATCTGGGAGTTTCCTCCTAGGTTTCTAACATAGCTAAAGAAGGCCTTATGATTGTCTTTAGAGTCCTTGGCGATTTTTCTCTCAAAATTTGCCTTGGATGATTGACTTCCCTATCACCAAGTGATGCCTAAAAGAAAAAAGCAGTGTCTTGCTCACCACAACCTTAAAAAAACTACTATATGATATGGATAAAGCACTGAAGACTTTGAAAACCTCCCCAGATCCTCAGGACTACCAGGCATTTCTATATCTGAGGCATGATGCAAAACAGAAATAAAACCAGCTAAAGCTTCATAAATGTGTTCTAGATTTTAAGCCTCAACAATTCAGCCCAAGGCCTGCTGGATACAAATTAGAGAGACAGCATACTTTAGTAATAGAAAAACTACCAACACATGAGATATCATGAATCAAAATGCAGTTCGGGACTTCAAAATACTTCCTCAAACACACACACACACACACACACACTCACACACACACACACACACACACACACACACACACACACACACACACACTCACACACACACACACACACACACACACACACACACACACACACACACACACACACACACACACACCATCATAAGCACACTACCTTACTTAACTCCAAAATACTAACACAATGACCCCTTTCCATTTTAACAACAGTATGACACCCCATCCCAACAATCAGTCACCTACCCTGAACACTACCACAGGAAATTCTCTTCATTTTTTCAAAAAATATTCCTATTTTGCATTTCACTGAAATCACAAAACAGGCAGTCAAGAAAATATTGAAAAACATGGATGCAAAATACATCTCTAATCCAAATAATACACAGCTAACATTGCTAAACAGCTACCAAATCCTCTTCTACATATCTTTATCCTCCCATCCCCACAGATAATACCCCCTCATTTTAAGCATGCTCTCATGATTCCCTTTCCCAAGACTTTCTCACCTTCCACCCTTTGGGATTTTTTCATTTCCATTCTCTGCCCTGTCACCAAAACATTCAAAAAACGACTATATGACCAGGTGTTTGGGCATTTCAAGGAACAATATCCATTGATCTGTCTAGAGGTTTTTGAACTGGCAATCACAACATACTATTAAGGAAGACAGAATCTATAACAGTCAACAATGATACTGTTATCTGGTTTGAAACTACCTCTCAGACTGAACCTTTTTAGTGCAGTCAGGCAACTAAAGTCCAATTGTGGGTGTTATTTCTTCTGGGGTCCCCCACAATCAATACTTGGTCCACTTGTAGTCTCATTATTTATCAATGGCATAACTACAAACACCCCATCAACTATCATCACACTATATACAAATAGTCTCATTATCATTGCAGAGAGTACTACAAAAAGACTTCACTACACATTGCAACTGGCTAAATATGATTCTACTCTCACTTGATGTCTCTAAAACAGCAACAATGTTCTTTGGAATGCAACCGCAACAAAGAGTAACCAAATATATCCTTCTGCTAACAAAAAAAAAAAAAAAAAAACACCTAGCAATGAAACCATAAACCCAGTCAACTAGCGCAGATACCACAGTCTGATCCTGACACAGTTATGTACCTCAAGCAGCACACAGACACAACCATCTGAAAAGTTCCGGCACAAATTAAAGGCTCTCCTTCCATCTCCAACCACATTACTATAAAAGCCAAAAGGGCTATTGTAAAGAATGTGCTTATATCAAATTCTGAAACCCCCTTCCCATCATCTCCCGTCCCTCAGCGTACAACACCAGTATACAAACTATTTTAAATGACATACACATTTATCGCCCTGTATACACAGACCAAACACCACTACACTGCCCTGCAAAAAAGTAAACTGTCTACCAGTAAATGCTACAAACTATTTTAAATGACATACACATTTATCGCCCTGTATACACAGACCAAACACCACTACACTGCCCTGCAAAGAGTACACTGTCTACCAGTAAATGCTACAAACTATCTTAAATGACATACACATTTATCGCCCTGTATACATAGACCAAACACCACTACACTGCCCTGCGAAAAGTAAACTGTCTACCAGTAAATGCTACAAACTATTTTAAATGACATACACATTTATCGCCCTGTATACACAGACCAAACACCACTACACTGCCCTGCAAAAAAGTAAACTGTCTACCAGTAAATGCTACAAACTATTTTAAATGACATACACATTTATCACCCTGTATACACAGACCAAACACCACTACACTGCCCTGCAAAAAGTAAACTGTCTACCAGTAAATGCTACAAACTATTTTAAATGACAAACAGATTTATCGCCCTGTATACACAGACCAAACACCACTACACTGCCCTGCGAAAAGTAAACTGTCTACCAGTAAATGCTACAAACTATTTTAAATGACATACACATTTATCGCCCTGTATACACAGACCAAACACCACTACACTGCCCTGCAAAGAGTAAACTGTCTACCAGTAAATGCTAAAAACTATTTTAAATGACATACAGATTTATCGCCCTGTATACACAAACCAAACACCAGTACACTGCCCTGCAAAAAGTAAACTGTCTGCCAGTAAATGCTACAAACTATTTTAAATGACATACAGATTTATCGCCCTGCATACACAGACCAAACACCACTACACTGCCCTGCAAAGAGTAAGCTGTCTACCAGTAAATGCTACAAACTATTTTAAATGACATACACATTTATTGCCCTGTATACACAGACCAAACACCACTACACTGCCCTGCAAAAAGTAAACTGTCTACCAGTAAATGCTACAAACTATTTTAAATGACATACACATTTATTGCCCTGTATACACAGACCAAACACCACTACACTGCCCTGCAAAAAGTAAACTGTCTACCAGTAAATGCTACAAACTATTTTAAATGTATACACAGACCAAACACCACTACACTGCCCTGCAAAGAGTAAACTACCAGTAAATGCTACAAACTATTTTAAATGACATACACATTTATTGCCCTGTATACACAGACCAAACACCACTACACTGCCCTGCAAAAAGTAAACTGTCTACCAGTAAATGCTACAAACTATTTTAAATGACATACAGATTTATCGCCCTGTATACACAGACCAAACACCACTACACTGCCCTGCAAAAAGTAAACTGTCTACCAGTAAATGCTACAAACTATTTTAAATGACATACACATTTATCGCCCTGTATACACAGACCAAACACCACTACACTGCCCTGCAAAGAGTAAACTGTCTACCAGTAAATGCTACAAACTATTTTAAATGACATACACATTTATCGCCCTGTATACACAGACCAAACACTACTACACTGCCCTGCAAAAAGTAAACTGTCTACCAGTAAATGCTGCAAACTATTTTAAATGACATACACATTTATCGCCCTGTATACACAGACCAAACACCACTACACTGTCCTGCAAAGAGTAAACTGTCTACCAGTAAATGTTACAAACTATTTTAAATGACATACAGATTTATCACCCTGTATACACAGACCAAACACCACTACACTGCCCTGCAAAGAGTAAACTGTCTACCAGTAAATGCTACAAACTATTTTAAATGACATACACATTTATCGCCCTGTATACACAGACCAAACACCACTACACTGCCCTGCAAAGAGTAAACTTTCGACCAGTAAATGCTACAAACTATTTTAAATGACATACACATTTATTGCCCTGTATACACAGACCAAACACCACTACACTGCCCTGCAAAGAGTAAACTGTCTACCAGTAAATGCTAAAAACTATTTTAAATGACATACACATTTATCGCCCTGTATACACAGACCAGACACCACTACACCGCCCTGTAAAGAGTAAACTGTCTACCAGTAAATGCTACAAACTATTTTAAATGACGTACACATTTATCGCCCTGTATACACAGACCAAACACCACCACACTGCCCTGCAAAGAGTAAACTGTCTACCAATAAATGCCCAATCCATCTTGCTTCTTTAATACCACACATGTAAAATATGAAATCACAGCTTCTACCATTCACTCTGAAGCAAACTACAGATAAAAGCAACACTGTACTCTCTAAGAACAGGACATCAGTCCTATTACACACTATAGACCCCTTTATTCCTTGCTTCTGGAGAAAAAATGGCTTCAGTAAAATCATTTCGGCTAACTAGAATCACTTTCCCTCTGAACTCAAACAAATCACTGAATACACTGAATTCAAGGAAAATCTCTTAGAACACCTAAAAGAAGCTCATAAATGCATCTGCATTACAGACAAAAGGTAAATACCTTAACAAACACTAATCTGTTTGCTTAGACTTCCTTTCAGTTTCTACAAAAATCTTGTAACTTCAAACTGTAAAAATGCACACACATTCTCTTAACAGGGTTACTTTAGTGCTACCTCTGCCTTGCAGAGCAGAACTGATAATTTTGCTTATTAATGGTTAATTACATACATAGAGTCAGACATTGTTTTACTGCAGCCAAGTAGTTTGAGTAGCCATATGCTGTCTGAATCTCCTTGCAGTTTACTTAATGCAACCCAATATAGGTAGATCAGGTAGAGCAGATAGCACAGCACATAAATGGTTATTTGGGCCTTATAAGCCAGCCTCGTGGTGGATCATTCACCAGCCTACGGAGTAGCTGTTTTAAGCATTCTCCTTTTCTTCATATTAATTTACTTATACAAACCCTTTTCTTCTATTCTAACAGTCTGTGTAAAATCTGCTCTCTTGAGCACTATCATTCATCATTTCCTTACCCTGACCAAGTCTCATGTTTTGCTTTCTCTTTTATTAGCATAACATTTTCCCTTTTCTCTCCCTGACTCTTCAGTCCTAATGCTTATTCCCTTTTATTGGTTGACCGTTTTTTTTTCAAAGCACCATTTTTACACACTATAAAACACTATGGTTTCCTCCTCTGTTTGTACAGGATCTGTTTTATATGCAGTAGATCATAACAGCCATGTATACCATTTTTCAACGGTATTTACAAAATTATATCTTTATTCTTTAATCTAGCATGTCCCATGTCCTTCAGAAGTTTACTCCGCGATGGCATTTCTGCTAATGCACCGAGTTTCACTGTCTAATATATCTATAGTAATATATCTCTTCTTTCCAACTTTTAATTTGTCTTTAAATGTTTCATTGAATAAAATGAACTTGACAATGCAAATCAACAAAATACTGTTTAATCCAACTAAGCTTTCAGGTGTAAAAACCCTTCATCAGTTTATAAAAGACTAACAAATAACAACTTCCTTATATACTAAACACACAGCCAATGCATTCAATAATTAACAATCAATTAAAGACTTCTAATTAAGAATTTCTAAAAGCAAAAGGACTCCTAATGCAGGCACATTTGCTTATACTTCAGAATAGGTTTAAATGTTTCCCCAAGTCAAAAATGTTTGTGTCTCTTTTAGAGCTCATAGGGGATTACTAAGCTATTGGCCTAGATAAGCTTACCCTAAAATTAACAAAATATTGCTGAAGTGTCAATACCCCCAAGGAACTTCTTGGCTTGTACACATTAAGAATTTGCAGGCTGCCTCTGTCCATTAGGGACATAGGTCCCAGATCAGGGGTACATTTTGCCGTTCCCATCCATTGGTTCAAGTCATGTTTGAATACGGATAGAAATGGGCTTTGCTTCATATGGATAGGAAGCCTGATCCAAAGAAGGAGTAATCTTTGAGACACACAGCTGTCCCTCCAACATGTCCAGTTTATGTAGCAGATGAGGTTTAGGTCCTTAGAATGGGTATTTCTGATGGTATTTGTTTTACAGGCATACAAACAACTCCATCAGTGCAGGATCAGAGGCTGCTTAGTAGGCTAGGCATAGATCACTGTGCAGCAGTCTGTAGGATACTGTGTACAGAGATATGGCTTTGAGATGGTCAACACAGGACTTATCATTTACTCCCTGCATTTTTTTTTTTTTTTGTGATGAACCTCTGTGATCTCTCAAGCTGTTTCAAGTACCTGGTCAGGTACATACCAATGGGTGCATTGTACTCATTATCAATAATTGGTCTGATGAGAGCCAAGTACAGTGGAACAATGACCTCCTTGGACTGAGATGTCATGATCATTCTTATAAGTTGTGCAAGGTAGAATGATTTTCTCACCCCACTGAACAAATGTTGGTCAAAGGTCAGCTTGCTGTCAACATGTGCTCCAGGATTCCTGACCACTAGGTCTATTTCTAGGGCAGTATTATCATTCTGCTAATTTCCAGGGATGGCCATCTTTCCAAAGGGTACTATTATGTATTTTTTCTTTCAATTGCTCCCATACCCAACCCTCACCAGTTATTGACCCCCTACTTTAATCATAATTCCAGCTTTAATTGGAGCAACCAACTTTCTTAATCCCTTCATATGTCTTACATCTACCAGCCAATTATGTTCCTCGTTCATCTCTGTGCACAAGTTAGGATATTGTAGTCATTTCTCCCAAACAGAAATTAACTTCTCAGTCTTGTCCTTCTAACCCCATTATTTGCTTTCTAAAGTCTATCCATCTTGCTAGTTCATATTGGTTGCGCTCTATATACTTTCAAGTTTTAAAATGTGAATTTCTTCAGTCTGTTTTCATGTCCATAATTCCCAGATCCACTC
The DNA here is from genome assembly GCF_019279795.1 of Protopterus annectens. NCBI lineage: Eukaryota > Metazoa > Chordata > Ceratodontiformes > Protopteridae > Protopterus > Protopterus annectens. The sequence goes on from NC_056732.1 coordinate 947,740,488, forward strand.
TTCATTTTGAAAGTTGCAACTTCTCCCAAGAAATCCTAAGTTTATTTTGTACTCATATAAAAATTCCTTTGGGCATTATCAGAACCCCTAAAAAATCCATGTCATAGATTTAGTGGCACTACCTGGAAACAGTAAAATTCCATAGGTAATGCAAACATTTGAAGGGCTTGCACCTTTTTGTGAAATCCAGATTCAGTAATTTCTACTTCTTCAACCAGGCCAGGCAGACCTCCTTTAAGTTAGCATAAGTTACTCTTACTGTCTCTTCCAAACTTGGAGCCAGTGATATACGCATGCATTTTATCCGTTGGTCCTGCCAAGTGTTAAGATATTTTTCTTTCATTCTCAGAGAATGCTGAGTATTACTGTTTGCCCAAGTTTAACCTATATCCTGATTTTTCTGAATTATCTAGTATGTTAATATAACAATTCTGAGTCTCTAGATCTAATAAATACACCAGCAGGTTATTGGTGCACAACACCAGCTCCACCTCACCTTCCCCAGCCCTACATCTCTGAATCACAGAATGTCTCAGCATTAAAGAGCAAAGGCTCTAAATAAAAATAAAAAAAAATGGGGGGAGAGTGCGAGCAACCCTATCTGGTACCTCTATTCACATTAAAAATTGAGGTTAATTCCAAATTTATTTTAACATAGGCTTAAACACATTCATAGACATTATTAATTGTCTAGATTACCTAGGAAATCCTATCAGATTTAGTACTTTAAATAGATAATCCTACCCTGTCAAAAGCTTTGTCTCCATCCAGGTTGACCACTAATACAGACTCCAATCTTCTTTGCACTTTTTGTATAATCACTAAAGTTATGTTAACAAATGTTTGTATCCTTTAAAACAGCCATATTGATCTTAGCATATGACCAGATGCCAGCATTATCATTAGATATCATATGATCCTGGTTACGGACAAAAATAGACCTATATGAACCTACCAAGTGAAGGTCTTTCTCAGATTTTATAATTGCAAAGGCTACTACTCCTTTCTATAAGGAGCGGACCTCCAGGGTATGCAACACTCTGTTCAGCACTGATTACAGCCTCTTCAGCATACCTTCCCCACATAACCTAAACAGTTTCAGGGGGATGACTTCCAACCCTGGGTGAGTTCCCACTTGGCATATCCTAGGTTTATAGCCTCATTCTTCTTCTTCCTGCTTAAGGCCAGTCACAGCCCTCTACTTCCTTCACATATTCATCAAAAGCTTCTTTCTTATACAGTATCTCAGATGGTCAGCAAACTATTATAAAATCTTACCTGGATCCCCATCAACCATACCTGCCAAGAGGAACATTAACCAAATGTTCCCACTTTCCCACTTTGGTTTGCCTTAACCTCATGGGTAAATTCATTTCTGTCTTAGAGGAATTACCTAAAAAATCTATCATATCACTTTCATTCTAAATTCTCACATACTGTCTAATATCATATCTACTTCCTCCTGCATATTCCTAATATCACCTTCTAACCACTGAACTCCTCTGACCAGCTAAGCATGCTGCAATTTAATCAATTGTTGTCATTCCACTAAAGCTATTTTCTCATAATCACACTTTTTCTTAGTATTATCATGCATTGCCTTGTTCCATTTCACATTGCTTGCCTCCCAGTTTGACAATTAATCCTCATACTAACCAGGTGACATTCTGCTATCCCTGAACCAGTACTTGCCACCACATCTCAAAAGTAGTCATATTAGTATACTTCAGATGAAGTCACCAAATGTTTAAATATTTCTGAAAAAAAATAGTTTTAACCTGAGTGCCAGATGGACATGATCTGACAATAATGTAAGTAGTGCTCTCAGCTATCAATCACATATATTTATCTTCTCAGAAAATATAAATTCTATCTGCTCTCGGATGTGTACCCTTCCCTAACACAAACATCCTTCATGACATGTACTTCTGTTAGTAGTCCAAACTATTCTCCTAGACTTGGTATCCTGTAACCATGAGAGCCTCCATGCACATCTCTAAAATTTGTGACTAAAAGAAAATAATCTACCCAGATGAGCACTCCTTTCTGATATCTTAAGATTTCCTTATATAAGCATAGGCTCACCAATATGAATGTTTTCACCCCTATCATAACTTTCCCTGCTACAAAAAGTCCCTTGTTGTCCACTAATTGGTATTGCACTTGATAATACTGTCACTCTCCTCTTTTTAATATCCCTAAATGCTGTAGCGATGATTATCCAATTTTGCATGTTCCTGTTTGGACATATATGTCCCTTGAAGGAACACTGCTTGAGGGAGCATTTTTCCTGACATGCTGCACGGCCTTCTCTCTTTTTACTGTGTTATTTAACCTACTCTCATTCTATTGTAATAGTTTCCATCATTCATTTAACTTAACTTAAACTTCCTACCTTACTTTCAGCAAGACCCATGCATACAGTGTATAGTACTACATTATATTTTTCCATGAGTTTCAGGTTTTGATTTTATTTTGTACAAATATCCATGTTTACCCCCTTCTCTTTCCCTTTTATATACTCTGCATCTCTAATGGCTTTTTCATTTAGGACATTCTATCATTTCAAATAACCATTAATGATGTTGTTATTGTTGTTGTTGTCTTTCGTCTTTTCCCGGTTAGGGGTTGCCACAGCGGAACTCCGGTCCGCTAATGATTGGCAGTAAATTTTCACAAATGCCAAGGTGCCAGCTCGATGTCCAACCTTCAAAGAAGGCACGCCCATTTACGCATGTCTTTCGAATGCCCACCCAACCGCGGGGAGGACATGCAGACTCCACACAGAGGGCACTTCCTGTACTCCAGCCGAGAATCGAACGGGAGAACCTCTTGCTGTGAGGCAACAATGCTACCACTGCACTAAGTCACAAAAATACATTCAGAAATATTTAAATCACTAACATTCTTGATTGTGTTAGTATTTACAGTTTTCAGATCCCCTTTTTCCAAGGTTCTCCAAACCTCATTATACATAAAGTTCAGGTTAGACAACTCTTACAGGAAGCACCTGCAGAATACACTAACAACTTCGTACAACTAGCCACTTCAGGGAAAAGAGGGATAAAACCATGACTCCGTAGCAGGTTACCTAAGACTGAGCTGGTAGGGGAGGATGGAAGTGGAGCAGCTGCTGCTTGCTTAGCTATTCTGATGGGAGGGAGGTGGCTCTGGCTCACCACATGGGGTTACACCTATCAGGAGTACTAGATGACTACCCCATGGAGTACGTGAATAATGAACCTAAACTGCCATGTGCATTCACACTGTGAGGAGAGGGAAACACTCAGAGAGTAGCTATATTGGTGCTTGCAGGGAAAGGGGGGGCTCCTCCAGGGAAGAAGGTAGACTGCTTCATAAGACCAGTAAGGGTGGCCTGATCCCTATCACTGAACTCTCACTGTGAATGAAGGAGTTCATGAGGGATTCCCAAGTAGGAATGAATGACCATAGGCCTCTGTCCTGCCTATGAATCCCCAGCTCCCATGACTACAGAATGAATGGGCTGATTGGGTGCAAATACAGGGGCCACTGGGTTCAGCCATGTGGGGGTGAAAAAAAATCCTACAACTCTTTTCTAGCTCACCTTAACATGAGAGTTCTTTATCTGTTGATTGTCATGCAGGCTTTTCCAACATTTGGCAAACCTTTAAAATAAAAGCAACACAGATAATTAAAAAATACATGTTTTTCCTTCTTTATCTCAACTGCAGTCACAGTTTACTCTATTAAACAATAACCATAGAAAAAATATGCCATAATTTTCCTTTCCCCAGTTTCACAATTTTTTTTCTTTCTCTTTCAACTTCTACTTCAGTAATGGGAGAATTGTGGGTTGTTTTCTGGTTGTATTATCATAATCAACAGCACTTTCCCCTAAGTTTAGGTCCTGCTACCATTCATCACCAGTAGCCCAATTCTTCAACAAATACTATCTAGCCACAGAATACTTTAAAGTAGGCTAGATTTATATCTTTTTAAATTTTAACTTCTTTGCTTATTTACTCTGTCACATATCGTCTACTCAGAGGTGATCTCTGCTTAACATACAAGGCCATGTCAAACCCAGAGCTGTTGGACATGCTACACTTAAAGAAATCCCAATCCCTCAGAGCTACACGCTCCAGGGATCTAAACCTTGTCATCACAATACACAAAACATGCTGGAGGGATAGGTTCCTGACCAAGAGACTCCCCAGACTCTGGAATAGATTGCCCATACATGTCAAGCAGAATGCCTCTTTGGACCTCTTCAAGAGGAACCTTGACAATTGGATGGGAGAAAGGAAATTCACCCCAGGGATCACGTCAGTCGCCCTGCTAGACAGGGGTCCAGGAAAGTAAATAATGTGGGAAGAAATAGCCAGGGAATTGTTATGGCTAGACTTGTATAGGCCCTAGGGCTGATAGCCTAGTACCAACCTATGAACCTATGAACCTATACCTTATATAGCTGCATCTCCACAGCAAAACACAATATATGTTTCTTGTCTCTGCACTAAAGTCTTGCTCAATATAAATTGCAGTGCCCCCATAATGGCAATTTTTACCCAGTTGCCAGAATGATAAGACTCTCCTTTAGTTAATATATAGTAAACATCACAAGTTACCTGTATCTACCATCTAGAATTAAAAGAATGACTTGGAGCAAAAGGCCAATGTGCCCTGTCATTTACAATTCCTGTTTGTGGCACAGTAGCTCATTCAGCAATTCATTTGTTAATAAATATGTTTCATAAGTTTAGTTTACTGTGCTCCAGTCCATAGGCCTTCAAGGAACTCAGACCCCTTAAAATTAGGGTTAAGCACTTGTTTACCAGTCCATTCATCCAGATTTGTATTACAAAGTTCTAAACCTTTAGAGGTACATATCTAAAAAAGAAGATTATTCCAGATTATAGGGTTATATTTGGTAATATCAGGACTTCTTAAACTTGTTCTCCTATGGCTTATAGAAAAATCTAAGATGTTTTGTCTGTGAATGTTTCATTACTATACAACAATCTAAATTCATTAACTATCTTAAGTATTCACATTTTGTTGCCTTAATGCTAATATCAGCTTCCCTCCATAATATCTGCAATGTAGTGAATAAAAATTTGCTCTTCATAATCAAGAGTGTACAGAGAGTTGATTTTATTAATAAAGTTTCTTTGAACGGATTCCATCTCCTTCAGCTGAACAGATGTATATATAAAAAATAGTTATTATATTGTAGAATTAGTCTAATGAAAGTTGTATAAAAGTTAGTTAGATTGTGTATCTCCCTATCAGAAACATTCAACATTTAGTAGGCATTTAAAATATTGCATGCTAACTATAAGAATCAATAGAGGAGGTTAGAAAGAGCTGGGACGAGAGACTGGATAAGCAATTCACAAAGAAAGCATGGAGGATATATGTATGACTGCCAAATATTCAACAAAGCCTAGAAGATTTAGGATCTTAGCTTGGAAGTGTTTGCATGGGTATTTAATTTATACCTCAAGCAGATTCCAAAGAATTTTTCCTCATATAGATTGTAAATGTTGAAGGCACAATGGGGAAGAAAGAGGTAATTGGAAGCATATTTTTTGGAAGTGTAATAAGATGGCAGACTTTAAAAATTCCCCGCAGACTACTCAATCAGAAATACTGGGTGAGCAAATTAGTGTAACTAAGGAAATAATTATTTGAGCCATGAGACAGAAACAGAATTGCCTAGACCTAGTCAGACCTTGCTGAGTCTAATTATAGTTGCTGCCAAAAATAATAAGCAATTATTAAAAATGGAAATCAAAGTCTAAACCAAATATACTAGAAGAAGTAAATATTATAACAGATATAAAGCAACTGGAAATGGGATCTTTAGAAAAATGTAGGAGCAAATTATGTAGAAAAATGGGAATTGTGGGAACAATACATGCAGAATAATGTTTTGAAAGAAAAATGAGGATTAAAAAAAGGCAGAATTTGAATGAGCTATTCAATGTTTGTCTGACAATGACTGGATAGATTATAACTGATATATAGTGTTTACAACTAAAAACGGGTCAATATGGTTTATTTTAATTTATATATATTATTCCCAATGTCATAAGTGATAATTTAATAAATATATTTCTTGTTTAGAAAAAGAAGCATTCTTCAGCATTATCACCACCTGCCTGAAGGCCATTTTACTGATTAGGTCAAGATGCTTAGAGAATGAATAACTATTTGTGATTATTATGCCAATGTTTTTGTATCAAGATACTTCTTCTAACAGTGATCTCTCAAGATAAATATTCTCCCTGGGTGACATTTTTCCTACAATACATAATTTTACATTTGTTCGAACCAAAGAAAATATTAATATCAGATGCCCATTTATTGACCTTGGCAGATACAGATTCATGTATTGAAAGTCCTTGCTGCTAACTGTTACAAACCCAATTTTTCAAACATCGGTGTGTTTATTTAATCAGAATAAATGTTTTTTTCTTAGAATAATTGAGAATAAAAAATTGAACAGTAATGGTCTAAGGACAGAACCCGATGACACAACTGCATATACGTTTAACAAGTTTTATGACAACCCACATATACTGACTTTTTGGGTCCTTCCTATAAGCAAACTCATTATCCATGCACAGTGAGTGGATTATAGCTTATATTATTCACTGTTCTGTAAACTGAGTTATAAGTTAATGAGTTGAATGCCTTAGCTAAATGGAAGAAGATGGTACCACAAAAAAACAGATCAGTTCCTAAGGTTACCGGATCATACCATTCTACTAAACTTCTAATGAAGCTGTTCCCTTTATAAACCCTTGCAGTTGTAAGTCCATATATGTTTGTCATCTTGTAGTAGCGAATGAATTATGTACCTCTCAAAACATTCACTCGATATAGGGGTCAAACTCATGGTCCTTAAATTTGATATATTAATTATATTACCCCTTTTAGCAATGGGTGATATTTGATGTTTCCATATTTATAGTACTTTCCCGAACCACAAAAGGAGGGGGAGTATCAATATTCGTCAAAGATACCCACACCTCCAGGTTGGTGGCACAGCATGAAGCATCAGAGACTGTCCATGTGCAACTAACAGTGGGTAAAACTGCCTTCCAGTTTATAGCCTGCTACAGACCACCCTCCCAAACCCAGGAACCCCACTCGGCCTTCCTGAGAACACTGGAAAATATGAAGGTCTCTCCAATTATTAAAAATAGAATGCCAGATTGGAAGCAGAATGATAGATATGTTCTTTATTAAAACTTGTAGTTATTCTGTTAAAAAATGTCACTAGATCCCTACCTTCTGCTTTCTCGGGGTTCCCTACAAAGCAAAGTTTTTGTTTTTTTAACATGCTTTGTCCCCATACTCTGCCATTCTTTGTTCAAGCTGCTCCAAATGGTCTTGCCTCTCTATTACAGACACGCACTGCTGCTTTGAGTCCTTTGATAGCTCTGCTAGTGCATCTGAGTGCAGCAGTAGTGACTGCTCAAGTTCAGCTAACTTCTGTGCTTCAACAACATATTTGTCTAGTTTGCTATCTTATCTCACTGAGTTTATCCATTATTTAACAGGGCCTCAGAATTATTCATTTCCCCTGATTTTTACACTACGTATCCCTCCTCTGTGCATCTGTTCAGCCACCATCATACCACATGTCACTGGACACTTCTTTCTGTTGCTTCTTTTGCCTCCTTTTACTTCCTCTGCTAAATCTCATCATTTGGCATCCACCTCCAGATAATTAGATGCAGGGCCAGATCCTCTCTGATCTGTTTGTTCCTTATGCGGTGAGCTGCTGTAATGTTTTCACTCAGCTTCCATTACTTGAAGTCCTAAAAACAATTATTATTTTTATTTAACTTGGAAAGTGGTCATAGAGTGGGTTAGGTTATATCACAGAGATTCCATCCTCTAGATTCCTCCAAGGTTCATAATTTATTAGTACATAGCTAGAGCGCTGCACATGGAAACTGTTGACTTTCTTCTTTCTTTTCATTGTTTTTGTCATGCTTTTTGCCCTGCTGTCTGCTGATCAAATTACCCCATTCATTCACCATTACTGGGGTGAAGGTCAACTGGGAGTGGATATCATTTATACATACCTGGTGAAGTCCCATAGAGGAGATATGTTGTGACTGACCATGGAGGTCAGCCTCTCACTTACACAAGGGATGTACCCTCTAAACATCCCTATCTGTCCATGCAAAGCACTTAGCAGTGGTTTCCCTGATCTTTACCATGTAAATCAGACCACCTCAAGTACCCCTGAGTGTGTACATCTCTCCCCTATTTCCAGAAGAGACATGTGGGCCACGCTCCTACTTTTGCCCATGAAGTTCCAGATTGTTGTATCAATCCAGTAAATTAAACATATTTTGTCAAGCCAATACATGTTCACTCCAACCTTAAGTTGGAATTTCCTCTTTAATAAAATGTCAGTTTAAGTCAGTTATCTGAGGGCATGAGTCTCCTATTTCTTTAACCAACAGTATGATAGCAGCTTTGCACAACTATACTCAAAAAATACAGTCTGTAAATCAGAAGATTATAATTATTGAGATCATTAAATGTGATGTAATCCACCTTCTTTCCCACTCCAGTTTCTCCAGTCTGATAATGTGAAACAAAGTTTGTTTTTTTCTTAAGGTTTGCAATTTAATTTGGATTGTTTGTTCCTTTTTTGGGATTGCAGCTTAAAGCTGAAGTACGTTTAGTGGGCTCAGTGATATAATGTGTGTGTTCTATTACCTATTATTGTAATTATGAGAAAATGACTCATTAGAAAAATTATATAATCATATTATATTTATGACATGAGAAAGCATAAAGTAAATGTAACACCTCCTGGTACTGCCTTACTCATATGTGCTAATCCTAACCCTACTCCTGCCCCTAACCACCACCTTATTATAATCCCTTGCCCTAACTGTACAACTGCACAAGACAGTTAGATGCACTTCTTATACACCAGCACAGATACACAAAACTAAGCCTTCCCCTTCCCTAGCCCTTACTCTAACCCTAACCTGCAAACAATCGCACAGTTATTCCCACCCCAATGCAAAAACTTTTGGTATATCCCACAGTTTCATCCTTAACACATGCAGTCACTTATCATAATCCAAATCATACACAAAATGGAGTTGTTGATATTCCTCTATTTTTTAAACCCTACAGTAGACAAAGAGTGCTTTCAAAAAAAAAAGAACTGCAACAGTGTGTGTGTGTGTGTGTGTGTGTGTGTGTGTGTGTGTGTGTGTGTGTGTGTGCGCGCGCGCGCGCACGCGCACGTCTGTCTGTCTGTGTGTGTGTCTGTGTGTGTGTGTGTGTGTGTGTCTGTGTGTGTGTGTGTGTCTGTGTGTGTGTGTGTCTGTGTGTGTGTGTGTGTCTGTGTGTGTGTGTGTGTGTGTGTGTGTGTCTGTCTGTGTGTGTGTGTGTGTTTCTGTGTGTGTGTGTGTGTGTGTGTGTGTGTGTGTGTCTGTGTGTGTGTGTGTGTGTGTGTGTGTGTGTGTGTGTGTGTGTGTGTGTGCGTGTGTGTGTGTGTGTGTGTCTGTCTGTGTGTGTGTGTGTGTGTGTGTGTGTGTGTGTGTGTGTGTGTGTGTGTGTGTGTGTGTGTGTGTGTGTGTGTGTCTGTCTGTGTGTTTGTGTGTGTCTCTGTGTGTGTGTGTGTGTGTGTGTGTGTGTGTGTGTGTGTGTGTGTGTGTGTGTGTGTGTGTGTCTGTGTATGCCTTAGTACTCCCCGCTGTCAGACACATCATTGCTCTTCCCTTTTAAGTCATTTGTTTATGTCTTACAAATTTGTACATACTCTTAGTTTGCATTACTTTTCAACTGTTATTGTGCTATTATTCACCATTCTTTCTGCTTTTGGACAGCACCCATAGCTTCCATGATCTTCATCTGTCTCTCACTTCTTCCTAGTGCTACTGGGACTCTCTTGGTGTATGCATAATCATTATGTCCTCACATAAAATATTAGTATGATAGTGTCCTTGAAGACATGTGTAAGCAGTAAATGAATCAAATTAGCTCTGCACAATGCCCTCAGTATCTTGGAAAACACAATGCTTGAGCTAATGCTCTTTGACCTTCAGTGAAGTAATCATAAGAGCATTCTTGTTACAGTACTTGCAGGTCCTATCTCCACTTTTAAAAGATTCTGTCAAAAATACATTTTTAAAAGAAGCATGCATGGAGATGTTGCCTCTAACTTTGTTAAGGTACTTTTAACTAAATGACTTTTTATAACTAGTCACACTGCCATGCTGGCCTTGTTAGCCATCGTGAATATGTGTGGACTGTCCTTAAAGCTATTACACATGCTCTTAGTTCTAGCTTCTTTATGCTATCAGATTTATATTTCTGACTGTTGACTTTGTCCATACTTTTATCTGCATTAGTGTGTAACTCACTTTATAACTGTACAGAATGAATCCATTTAATCATGCCAAGTGCCTTGCAAACATTCCCATCCAGTATATTTGGTTGTTTCAGCTGCTTGTCCAAGGATGCTGCTTTGAATGTCATCATGTATTTCTACCTAAGTATACATATTCAAGCAAAAGTTGGCCCTTTAATTTCAGTTTATCTCCAAAATATGTCAAAAGAGTCCTTTAGAAACTTGCATGCATTATTAGGGTATATTCAGTGACTTAAAGGTAATTTCCAAGAGTATATTACATTCTCTGTCGATACCATCTTTAAATGTTATATCCTCACCTCTCAAGCTTTTCTGAACATAAGTCATTCTTTGTGCTGTTTACAGACTATATGGTATTTATGTTACACTTCAGCTGTGCCAAAAACCATTTCAGTTTTATTCTGTTCTTTAACATATAATAGATGCAAGAATCACTGTAGGACTTCATTTCAACTTTTAAACACTTGCAACATGATTAATGACCTCTGCATTGCCTACAAAAATAAATGAATGGCTCTGCAATATACTTTCTCCCACCTGCAGCCACACTGCTTGTACTATGTGCAGTGTTCACTGTTATATTACTAGACATAAATAATATAATGTTTTTATTATTTCTTTTCTTCATTTTGAGCTTCATTTTACACCAAGTTTCACTCACAGTTTTTATTTTACTTCTACCTTCTCTGTCATTCTCTTAAGATAAATACTTAAAAGTTTATGTTAAGTCTACTTCTCTTATTGGTCTGTCTCTGACTTTATTTTTGTTACCACTTACAATTCTACCTCTTATCAACAAACTCAAGTTTTTCACTCCGCCTTTCAGTTCAGTCACAAAGCATTACTTTTCCGCTAAGTGCTTTGATTTCTAATGAAAAACAAATGCCTTATATAAAGAAGATTCTACTATAGCTTGCAGTAAATCTATAACTTTTATCTCAGAGTAGACACCTTCTCTCTCTCTCTCTCTCTCTCTCTCTCTCTCTATCTCTATTTTAAGATTAAACATGTTAAAAGACTTTTTTACCTGTGACATGAACATTGCACACTGCACCTTTTCTGCAGTTCCAAACACTGAGACATACACTTCAAATTTTTAAAATCAGAGTTTGCAATTTTCAGACACAAAACTTCAAGGTCATTGATGGTTACAGTGAAGGCAATTCAAGACAAAATTGAAAAAAAATGCAGCTAAAGTATTAGTGGTTAACTAGGCTTGTGAGAAAGTTTGGGAAATCAATTGGAACACTGTAAGAGTGAGATTCATATACAAAAAGATAATAACATTGCTTATTCTAATAGTGAAAGTGTTGTTTGTCTTTTCGGCATTTCCCGGTTAGGGGTCGCCACAGCGGAACTCTGGTCCGCTAATGATTGGCAGTCGATTTTCACAAATGTCGAGGTGCCAGCTCGACGTTCAACCTTCAACAAAGGCACGCCCATTTACACATGTCTTTTGAATGCCACCCAACCGCGGGGAGGACATGCAGACTCCACACAGAAAATAGTGAAAGTGTAAAAATCCAAAATAAGGAAATAAATAGATAACGAAAACATTAAAAAAGACAGATATACCTCTATGCAACATGCAAGAACTCAGAAACTTCCACATTTGGATATGATGATGTCACCACATACCTGATACCTTCATTTTAATCACAGTGCTTTGGTTTCCCATGCTTCCTCTGAAGTGACATCGGTAAAATCCTTCATCAGCAGTTTTAATAAACGTAATCAGCAGTACACTTCGGGCCCTGTTAGTGCAGTCTATCTGAGACCGGTGTTCATAATCAGCTCCATATATTTTCCCTCCTGAGAAGTTACAGATGGCTATCAGGTCTACTGTCAGCTTTCCAAACTTTTCCCATGTTACATGATGGACATTGTCTGTCAACGAATACTGACAAGACAGGGTGGCATTACTGTTGTATTCTACTTCCTCGACTTTATCTGCCAATTCATTACTTCTGAATACATCTAAAAATAAGTAAAACAAAAATACTTTATTATGAATACAGACAAAATATGTAGTACATGGAATATTGGTCCTCAGTTCAGTTTTGTAATTGTTCAAGCAAATACCAGCATAGCTATTATTTTTCTCCAGGAAGCCACTAAAGAGCAATAACATATTTAGTTTCTATAATATTTTCCCTAAAGTTTAAGATCCTAGAAGTGGTGGCTATCATACCTCTCAACCTGTAGACCAAAAAAGCTGGACAAAGCCTAAACTAATGGGGGGGGGGGCAAAGGTCCAAAAATACAGACAGATTTTAAATCTTGCTCTTATAATCCTAGAAAGTTGATATAATAACAAGACTTGTGTTAGCATACATTTTTAAGGATATAAAGTCTAAAACTCAAATGTAAGGTATTATTTAGTAACTTAAATCCTCAGTGATTTGTCAGAAAAATCACAAAGGTAATAAGTACAGACCAAACAATAAGGCACAAAATCTGGACAGTTATGACATATGTGCCTATTTTTTTTTTGAAAGATGTTCTAAAAAGAGACATTCCAAAGGCAGACAGTAATAAGATGCATAGAATAATGGACTGTGTAACATGACTGCACTGTTGACCTTTAAATAATTCATAAGTTGCAATATTGCTCAGTTTTTATTTTTGTAGACTATAGTACTACTATACACTGCAAAATGAAAAAAAAAAACAGAAGAGAATAGAAGGATATTTATTCATTACAGTGGAGCTTGTTTCTAGTCAGCATCTTTGTTTCTTGATGACTGCAAAGATCAAGGAGTACATATATACCCTATTGTACGTTGTTAAACTGTGGTACACAGATAATAAAGTAAAACAACACAAATCAATTAGTCAAAGCAGTACAGTACGCATCATGTATGTTATATAGGTTTTAATGGTTGCTGCTATGAAACACTGACTTTCAGAAAGTCAGTGAGCTGAAGGATGAAAAAAAGGCCCAAAACACAGAAAGACAAAAAAAATCAATTTTACTTGTTTTTTTGCGGGGGGGGGCAAGAAATCTTCAAAAAAGGGAATTATTGCTGGCACACACTTAGGAACTGTACTGGCAATGATTTCCTATGTAAAACTATATTCAGCATTATGCCATTCATCTGTTGTTTCCCTTCATGCTACAGACACTCAAGCAATTTCTCCTTGAGCACAGCTAATACAGTATAACAAGTCACATAGACACAACATTATAGCAAGCATAATGCACTAACTAATTTTAAATGTCATATAACACTGCTAGGCAGAGAACTACTTCATGATGAGGCACTGATACATCACAAGGATGCCCACACAAATGCACACATTCATGCATACTCACACTCAAACACACATACACACACACACATATATATATATATATATATATATATATATATATATATATATATATATATATATATATATGTGTAGGTGTACTTAACTTAACCTAAATTTCATTTGACTGACACCCATTTGACTGACACCCAATTGACCTAAATTTCATTTGACCTAAAACTCATTTGACTGATACCCATGTCACCGACAAGTAAGACATAGACTTGTTGTGAGTTTTCCTTCACCTGTGACTTGTTTGTGATAAAAAGAATTACTGTAACTTACAGTGCTGACTGTTAGAATTCTAATAGTCATGTAGAAAGTAGTGTTGTAGTGTTTCTAAATGTGGGTTTTTCTATTTACATTTTTATGAGAAGTATCTAAAGTAAGTTGGCGAATGTTTTGTGTGTTCCCAGTAGTAGTGGCAGTGTGCAGAATACTGTAAGGCAAGTTAAAGGTATATGCCCTTTTCCCCACTGTAGCACAATCCTGGAGTGTGTATATATAATTAGGAGGGGTGTGGAGGGCACAGCCCCCCACATTGGGGGGGTGAGGGGCATTGTCCCCACCTTGTTTGCTTGTACATTGTCCCGTTTCTGTTAAGAGGGTTAGTAAGTAGTTTCTAAGTTCTGGAAAGGGTTAGTTATTGGTGTTCTAAGTGTGCTTGTCTATGGTTTAAGATTTAGTATGCTGAAATTCAGCATTGTAAGATGTTGGTGAAATGAGAGTCAGTCAAATGAGTTGTCAGTAATTTGAAATTTAGGTAATTTGGGTGTCGGTCAAATGGGTGTCAGTCAAATGAAATTTAGGTCAAGTGAAGTACACCTATCTATCTATATATATATATATATATATATATATATATATATATATATATATATATATATACACACACACACACACACACACACACACACACACACACACACACACACATATATATATATATATATATATATATATATATAAATAGATATATACATATGTGCATATATAGATACATACACTCAGTCATGTGTGCACATGCTTGTGTGCGCACACATAGACACACACACACACACACACACACACACACACACACACACACACACACACACACACACACACACACACACACACACACACACACACACACACACACACACACACACACACACACACACACACATAAACACATACATTACATGCATATGTATGAATAATTTCAAAGATCACCAACTCAATGTCTTTAGTATGTGAGAGAAAACTAGAACTCCCAGCAGATATTCACACAGACCCAGGGAGAACATGCAGACTTCAATTGCACCCCAAATGGGTAGAAAACTGTAAAGCCAAAATCTGTGAGGCATTAATGAGAATAACAGCACCACAGTGCTGGCCTTGTAAAATTTGTTGTAGAACATGTACAAGATTATTCAGACATATATATTATCCCTTTCCTTAAGATAAAATGTTGCCAGGTTAAGAAGAACTACAAGCAAAGCTCTATGCCCACTCACAGACAGTCTATATAACAGCATGCTGTTGTACATGTAGTGCTCTATGGTCCCTCACAGACCATCTGTATAACAACATGCTGTTGTACATGTAGTGCTCTATGCCCACTCACAGACCATCTGTATAATAACATGCTGTTGTACAAGTAGTGCTCTATGCCCACTCACAGACCATCTGTATAACAACATGCTGTTGTACAAGTAGTGCTCCATGCCTACTCAGAGACAGTGTGTATGACAGCATGCTGTTCTATATGTAGTGCTCTATGCCCACTCACAGACAGTCTGTATGACAGCATGCTGTTGTACATGTAGTGCTCTCTGCCCACTCACAAACAGTCTGTATAACAGCATGTTGTTGTACTGTTGTACAAGTAGTGCTCTAGGCCCACTCACAAACAGTCTGTATAACAGCATGCTTTGATGTCTCTTGGTGTGATGTATCATTATTGATTTAACAAGGGTATTATCGGTCCTACTTAACTAATATTCAAAATTTTGCTGAATTACTTGATAACTCTCTCTCTTTGTGAGGTTACTAGCTACTTCATGAATACTATTTAATAGTAAATGTACATTACAGCAAGGGTACCTCAAGTATCAGTCATTGAACCTTATATGTTTTCAGTCTTTATTAATAATATATCTGTGGTACTATATATGGCTGATATAGTAACTTAAATTGAGCTGGTCAGTATTTAAATATTACACTGAACTAGACAAGCACTTCTCAGTTATAATTGCATGGCTAGAGACAATTCTGTTGGTATAGAGGGAATAAAGCATTGGCTGGGATTGATGAGGATTATCCAGCTTGCCACTCTTACGGGGGGAAGGATGGGGTAAAATGTTACTGGAGGTGGGGCTGTTGCCTGATTCCCAGTGGAGACAGTGAGATCAGAAATTGTATAAAAATAGGATAGGCATTTGGGTGGGACTTGGATACTATCACCCCTATGGGATGGGGCAGGGATGCTCCTAGACCAGATCTCATAGCATGCAGTGGCTATAAAGCATACCAACAAGTGGGGAGTTAAGGTATCCAAAACTACATGGTAGTCAATTCTAAAGCCAGCCAATATGTAACAAATTCTCCCCAGCTATTATATTCCCAGATCCTCTGAGCATGATGCAATCTTTTCAACTCTACTTTGAGGCCCATGACCATAACTGGTAGGGTAAACAGCCAGGAAATGCCTAACAGATGTGGTGGGTCCTGGAGCAGGATGAAGTTATGAGGTTAAGCATGGACCAAAGTCAGTGGTAGCTTTCCCTGTAGCAGAATAGCCTAAGCTGCCCTACCATAAATGACAGGAAATGATGTTTTAAGGAAGAAAGCACTTGCAAAACATAAAAAACAAAAAAAGAAGAAGAAGACTTACATGGGTACAGGACAAAAACATAATATGCTATTTGCCAGTTGTTCTTCTTTTAGCTTTTCCTGGTTAGGGGTTGCCACAGCGGAACTCCGGTCCACTAATGCCTGGCAGTAGATTTTGTACGAGTGCTGAGGTGCCAGCTCGACGCCCAACCTCCAGCAAAGGCACGCTCATTCTACGCATGTCTTTTGAATGCCACTTAACCGTGGGGAGGACATGCAGACTCCACACAGAAGGCGCTCCGGCTGAGAATTGAACGGGAGTACCTCTTGCTGTGAGGCAACAGCACTACCGCTGCACCACCGCGGCTATTTGTCAGTCACAAGATGATTAATAAAGTCTCCAATTAATTACATTTACCATAGCTAGATAGGACTAATTCTTAAAATTCAAGACACACAAGGATTCATCGACTAACTGATTGATTGATTGATTGCGTTTCTTCACCTGGACAGTCTGACTGGGCAGTAAAAAGATGCCCCTTTTCAGTGAAGGTCCAGGATGAAAAGCTCCATATTAATTACAATTTAATATAAAACAATGGCAAACATTTCAATGAATAAAGTCCAAAATTATGGGATGTGAATAAGAGATAGCAGCCTGTCTACCAGCCTTAATACTTTAATGCATTTAACAGAACAGTGTACAGTTTAGTTTAATTTAAAGATAGCTAGTACACTTTTTCTTAGCACTAAAAGTTAATATTTTCTACATACACCATATGAGATGTTTTTGAACATTTAGGAGGGTGATAGAGATAAGAAAAGAACAGTCAGCAATTGGTGTAAGTAGGAACATAGACTGTAGCATGTGTTTTAGCATGGGATCCTTAATTTTCATTTAGATAATGCCTTTTGGTACAACTGTTGATTTGAGACAATTGTTCCTATCTGGAGGGCTGAACTTCATTTTTTAAGATGTACATAGCTTGCTGTGCTGGTTCTAAGTTAATAGAGGATGGGAGTGTTTTGAAAATGTATTTAGTTTTTTGTTTAAGGGTTTTCATTAAAACAGAATGTCTTGAAATGTGACATAAGTTAAAATGGAGGTAAGAAGAAACAACTGTATAAAAGATCCGCCTGAAAAACATTAGTGTGTGCATGTAACATACAATTTGGAATACAAATAAAAAGCTGACATATAAAACAGGTGAGTACAACAGCTTTTTGTGGTAATGGCTATGATATCCATATCATCTTGGAATGTAAATGGCCTTACAGGTAAAGACAAAAAGGAAAGAGTATTACATTTCATTAATAAATGCAGAGTGCAAATAGCAATGTTGCAGGAGGCAAATTTGGAAAGAAATGAACATGTGAATTTGTCAAACAAAACATTGCATGATGGATATTTAGCAGAACATCAGGGACAAAGGGAAACTGGGCTCCTACCCTCACCAAGAATGATGCCACAATATGAAGACAAGATGATCAATTTCAACAATTGGCTTAAGTACTGGTGTCATTCAAAGGGGATCCAATGCCTGTCAGCTTGGGATGATATGCTCGACAAGCCACGATGCTTTGTTAGGGACGGCTTGCACCTGTCACCCCTAGGATTTCGGATATTGGCAAAGGCTCTTGCTACCCCCATAGTGCCTTTTTTAGGCAAGGCTCAAAAGACAAACCCACCTCCATAAGTATCACAAGGGATAAGAAACTAAGGGTAATGCTACTCAACGCCAGATGTCTAAACCTCAAGATGCATGCACTCGAAACTCTCCTTAGCATGGAGAACATTGATATCTGTGCAGTAACAGAAACCTGGTTCAGGGATCCCGAGAGCACCCCAGCACTACCAGGTTATACCTCATACCATGCTTTTCGGCCCCAAAACTTGGACCGAACCACAAAAGGAGGGGGAGTATCAATATTCGTCAAAGATACCCACACTTCCAGGTTGGTGGCACAGCATGAAGCATCAGAGACTGTCTATGTGCAACTAACAGTGGGTAAAACTGCCTTCCAGTTTATAGCCTGCTACAGACCACCCTCCCAAACCCAGGAACCCCACTCAGCCTTCCTGAGAACACTGGAAAATATGAAGGTCTCTCCAAACACCATTATATTGGGCGACTTCAACTACCCAAACATAGACTGGGAGCATTACTCTAGCTCCAACACCCTAGCCCAAAGGTTCCTAGAATTTATAAACTCAAATGCTATGGAGCAACTTGTTACCACTCCCACAAGAGGGGAAAACATACTGGACCTGATCATCACCAGCATGGGGACTCTATGCTCCAGACCAGAAGTGTATCCCTCACTGGTAAGATCAGACCATAAACTAATCTCACTGGATATTCACATCCCGACCCCACCCACTGCCCAGAAAACCACAGTGAAAAACTTCTCTAAAGCAAATTTCGCACTCCTCAAATCCGAGGTGGAATCCTTCAAAGCCCCCGGGCCTGTGGAAAATACGGCCCAGACCACAGAATCCTTTATAAACGCATTCTATGAACACCTTCAGGAATGCATGGATCATGCGATCCCAAATAAAACCAAGACCCAATCCTCCAAAGGCAGACGTCCTGTCTGGTGGACCCCAGCCATAAACAAACTATACAATAGAAGGAGGAAGCTACTAAATGATAGAGCAAAATCCCAAAAAGGGAAGGCATCACTGATCAGTATTAGCAAAAAACTACGGGCACTCATAAAATTGTCTAAGGCCAGCTTCGAGAGAAAAATTGCACAGGACACTAAGGATAGTCACAAGGCCTTCTTTAGTTATGTTAGGAACCTGGGTGGTAATTCCCAGATATGCTCAGAATTAGTCCAAAATGACAAAAAATACACCGAACCCACAGACATTGCCAACATCCTAGCTGACAGGTTCAGCGCAAACTTCCCCACCAAAGGGCAAATATCTATCCCAGCAGAGTGCTGCCCCCCTGACATCTCAGATGCTCAGGTAAGAGCCGCCCTCTCCAAAGCGAAAAACACAGCATCAATGGGACCAGACAGTGTCCCGGGCTGCGTCCTACATGAACTCCAAGAAGAGCTAAACCCAAACATAAAACTACTGTTCAATCTCAGCCTTACTACAGGATATGTGCCCAAAGAGTGGCGTACAGCAACAGTGGTCCCTCTCCATAAAGGTGGTGCCTCAATGGATCCTGGAAACTATTGCTCCATAATCCTGACTAGCTTGGTCTGCAAAGCTATGGAAAGGATCATCATGGACCTCATAAATAAAGATATTGGGGACCTACAGACACTGGATCCTACCCAGTTCGGCTTTGTTAAGGGCAGATCCTGCCTCTTAAACCTGGTTGATTTCTTTGAAACAGTCACCAAGGCCATTGACGAGGGGAAGGTGGTCTAAACAGCCTACCTGGGCCTCGCAAAAGCCTTCGATACAATACCCCACTCGGGCATTATAGATAAGCTCACCAGCTTAAATATAAACCCCTATGTCACTAGATGGATTGCAAACTGGCTCAAGGACAGAACCCACATGGTTAGAATTGCTGGAGCCATGTCAGACTCCAAACCAGTTACAAGTGGTGTCCCACAAGGCTCAGTCCTGGGACCTCTCTTGTTTGGTATATATTTCTCGGAGGTACAGGCTAACATGGAAGGACTGTGGCTGACCAAGTTTGCAGATGACTGCAAACTGGGTGCCATAATCGACTCTCCAGCCGACACAAGCATCCTCCAAAAGGGCCTCATAGAAACAGACAACTGGTGCCAGAGCCATGGCCTCAAGCTAAATGCCAAAAAGTGTATAGTCATCCCCTTTGGCAAAAACAAAGTGCCCACAAATTACCACATAGGTGGTAATCCATTAAGTACAGAATACGTATTTAGGGACCTGGGGACCCAAGTTGATAGCAATCTCTCATTTGACAACCACGTGGCCAAAGTGGTTAGAAAAACATTTTATATAGCCCACCTAATCATGAAGGGATTCACATCTAGATCAGGGGAGGTCATCGTGCCTCTTTACTCATCCCTCATCAGGCCCATAACTGAGTACAATGCCCCTTTTGGGATGTACCTTACCAGACACCTGCAGCAACTGGAAAGACCCCAAAAGTACCTCACCAAGAGGATCAAAGGGCTCAAACAGATGCCATATGCTGCCCGGTTAAAGAAACTCCAGCTCTACTCAGTGACATACCGCCTGTTCAGAGGTGATCTATGCCTGACGTATAAAGCCATGTCCAACCCGGAATCAATGGACATGCTGCACCGCAGAAAATCCAAATCCCACCGAGCTACGTGCTTGAGAGACTAGAACCTCAGCACTGAAATAAACAGGACATGCTGGAGGGACAGATTCATAACCCAGAGGCTCCCTCACTCTGGAATAAAATCCCAGTCTAGGTTAGGCAGAGTCCCTCATTGACTCTCTTCAAGAGGAATCTTGATGAGTGGATGGGAGATCGTAGGTTTACCCCGGGTATCACTTCTGTGTCACTGTTAGACAGAGGCACAGTATACTAACCTCGAAAAAGGGCATAGCAAAATAAATTTAAAATGGGTGGCGAAAGCCAAACACACTCTGGCTAAGCTTATAAATGCCCTAGGGCAGATAGCCTAGTATGAACCTATGAACCTATGAACCTATATAAGAGAGAATAAAGATAACAATAGGTTCATAAGTAGTATTACACTTCCTGCAATTGTGGGACATTTTTAGCCCAGCCACTTTCCCTTTTGTTCTCAAAATAACCTATCCCATTCAGTTATAGATTTTCCTTACCATCGCCTAGTTATATTATACCTAATGAGAATAACAGGGAATCATGCAATAGATAATTTGAGGGGATCCACGCATAGAAAAAGAATTTAGAAGCTACCTGTGTCCATTACTAGTACAAGGGGCAGTCCTGAGGTAAATTTCTGTTTCCCATCCATAGATCTAAGTCACAGCTGAGGACAGAGATGAGCTTTGTTTTCTGTGGATGGGGAGTCTGTTCCATAGCACTTGTATCTTCTGCAGAATATACCTGCCCCCAAAACCATTCTGTTAATATTGCAGAAGAGGCTTTGATCCTTAGATCAAGTATTTCTGATGTTATTTGACTTGCTGATGTGCAACAAATTCATCATTAATGGCTCAGAGGATTCCTTGTATACCATTTAGTAGACCTCCTAGCAGTCTGTAGAATACTGAGTATAGTGCAGGACTTTGAGTCAGTCAATATAGGACATGGTATAATGGAATAAATATAGATTTGTGGTAATAATGGACTACTGGCAAGGAAAAATGATTATGTTGGCATGTATTTTAGTCCTTTTAGTTTTATATATGGGTCAAGCATATTTTTGTCAACCAGAGGAGAAGCTGTGGACAATAATTTAATAAGAGGAGTACCTCTTGCTGTGAGGCAACAGCACTACCGCTGCACCACCGCGGCTATTTGTCAGTCACAAGATGATTAATAAAGTCTCCAATTAATTACATTTACCATAGCTAGATAGGACTAATTCTTAAAATTCAAGACACACAAGGATTCATCGACTAACTGATTGATTGATTGATTGCGTTTCTTCACCTGGACAGTCTGACTGGGCAGTAAAAAGATGCCCCTTTTCAGTGAAGGTCCAGGATGAAAAGCTCCATATTAATTACAATTTAATATAAAACAATGGCAAACATTTCAATGAATAAAGTCCAAAATTATGGGATGTGAATAAGAGATAGCAGCCTGTCTACCAGCCTTAATACTTTAATGCATTTAACAGAACAGTGTACAGTTTAGTTTAATTTAAAGATAGCTAGTACACTTTTTCTTAGCACTAAAAGTTAATATTTTCTACATACACCATATGAGATGTTTTTGAACATTTAGGAGGGTGATAGAGATAAGAAAAGAACAGTCAGCAATTGGTGTAAGTAGGAACATAGACTGTAGCATGTGTTTTAGCATGGGATCCTTAATTTTCATTTAGATAATGCCTTTTGGTACAACTGTTGATTTGAGACAATTGTTCCTATCTGGAGGGCTGAACTTCATTTTTTAAGATGTACATAGCTTGCTGTGCTGGTTCTAAGTTAATAGAGGATGGGAGTGTTTTGAAAATGTATTTAGTTTTTTGTTTAAGGGTTTTCATTAAAACAGAATGTCTTGAAATGTGACATAAGTTAAAATGGAGGTAAGAAGAAACAACTGTATAAAAGATCCGCCTGAAAAACATTAGTGTGTGCATGTAACATACAATTTGGAATACAAATAAAAAGCTGACATATAAAACAGGTGAGTACAACAGCTTTTTGTGGTAATGGCTATGATATCCATATCATCTTGGAATGTAAATGGCCTTACAGGTAAAGACAAAAAGGAAAGAGTATTACATTTCATTAATAAATGCAGAGTGCAAATAGCAATGTTGCAGGAGGCAAATTTGGAAAGAAATGAACATGTGAATTTGTCAAAACAAAACATTGCATGATGGATATTTAGCAGAACATCAGGGACAAAGGGAAACTGAGCTCCTACCCTCACCAAGAATGATGCCACAATATGAAGACAAGATGATCAATTTCAACAATTGGCTTAAGTACTGGTGTCATTCAAAGGGGATCCAATGTCTGTCAGCTTGGGATGATATGCTCGACAAGCCACGATGCTTAACTAGGGACGGCTTGCACCTGACACCCCTAGGATTTCGGATATTGGCAAAGGCTCTTGCTACCCCCATAGTGCCTTTTTTAGGCAAGGCTCAAAAGACAAACCCACCTCCATAAGTATCACAAGGGATAAGAAACTAAGGGTAATGCTACTCAACGCCAGATGTCTAAACCTCAAGATGCACGCACTCGAAACTCTCCTTAGCATGGAGAACATCGATATCTGTGCAGTAACAGAAACCTGGTTCAGGGATTCCGAGAGCACCCCAGCACTACCAGGTTATACCTCATACCATGCTTTTCAGCCCCAAAACTTGGACCGAACCACAAAAGGAGGGGGAGTATCAATACTCGTCAAAGATACCCACACCTCCAGGTTGGTGGCACAGCATGAAGCATCAGAGACTGTCCATGTGCAACTAACAGTGGGTAAAACTGCCTTCCAGTTTATAGCCTGCTACAGACCACCCTCCCAAACCCAGGAACCCGCTCGCCTTCCGAGAACACTGGAAAATATGAAGGTCTCTCCAAACACCATTATATTGGGCGACTTCAACTACCCAAACATAGACTGGGAGCATTACTCTAGCTCCAACACCCTAGCCCAAAGGTTCCTAGAATTTATAAACTCAAATGCTATGGAACAACTTGTTACCACTCCCACAAGAGGGGAAAACATACTGGACCTGATCATCACCAGAATGGGGACTCTATGCTCCAGACCAGAAGTGTATCCCTCACTGGTAAGATCAGACCATAAACTAATCTCACTGGATATTCACATCCCGACCCCACCCACTGCCCAGAAAACCACAGTGAAAAACTTCTCTAAAGCAAATTTCACACTCCTCAAATCCGAGATGGAATCCTTCAAAGCCCCCGGGCCTGTAGAAAATACGGCCCAGACCGCAGAATCCTTTATAAATGCATTCTATGAACACCTTCAGGAATGCATGGATCATGCGATCCCAAATAAAACCAAGACCCAATCCTCCAAAGGCAGACGTCCTGTCTGGTGGAACCCAGCCATAAACAAACTATACAATAGAAGGAGGAAGCTACTAAATGATAGAGCAAAATCCCAAAAAGGGAAGGCATCACTGATCAGTATTAGCAAAAAACTACGGGCACTCATAAAATTGTCTAAGGCCAGCTTCGAGAGAAAAATTGCACAGGACACTAAGGATAGTCACAAGGCCTTCTTTAGTTATGTTAGGAACCTGGGTGGTAATTCCCAGATATGCTCAGAATTAGTCCAAAATGACAAAAAATACACCAAACCCACAGACATTGCCAACATCCTAGCTGACAGGTTCAGCGCAAACTCCCCCCCCCCCACCAAAAGGGTAAATATCTATCCCAGCAGAGTGCTGCCCCCCTGACATCTCAGATGCTCAGGTAAGAGCCACCCTCTCCAAAGCGAAAAACACAGCATCAATGGGACCAGACGGTGTCCCGGGCTGCATCCTACATGAACTCCAAGAAGAGCTAAACCCAAACATAAAACTACTGTTCAGTCTCAGCCTTACTACAGGATATGTGCCCAAAGAGTGGTGTACAGCAACAGTGGCCCCTCTCCATAAAGGTGGTGCCTCAATGGATCCTGGAAACTATTGCTCCATAATCCTGACTAGCTTGGTCTGCAAAGCTATGGAAAGGATCATCATGGACCTCATAAATAAAGATATTGGGGACCTACAGACACTGGATCCTACTCAGTTCGGCTTTGTTAAGGGCAGATCCTGCCTCTTAAACCTGGTTGATTTCTTTGAAACAGTCACCAAGGCCATTGACGAGGGGAAGGTGGTCTAAACAGCCTACCTGGGCCTCGCAAAAGCCTTCGATACAATACCCCACTCAGGCATTATAGATAAGCTCACCAGCTTAAATATAAACCCCTATGTCACTAGATGGATTGCAAACTGGCTCAAGGACAGGACCCACATGGTTAGAATTGCTGGAGCCATGTCAGACTCCAAACCAGTTACAAGTGGTGTCCCACAAGGCTCAGTCCTGGGACCTCTCTTGTTTGGTATATATTTCTTGGAGGTACAGGCTAACATGGAAGGACTGTGGCTGACCAAGTTTGCAGATGACTGCAAACTGGGTGCCATAATCGACTCTCCAGCTGACACAAGCATCCTCCAAAAGGGCCTCATAGAAACAGACAACTGGTGCCAGAGCCATGGCCTCAAGCTAAATGCCAAAAAGTGTATAGTCATCCCCTTTGGCAAAAACAAAGTGCCCACAAATTACCACATAGGTGGTAATCCATTAAGTACAGAAGACGTATTTAGGGACCTGGGGACCCAAGTTGATAGCAATCTCTCATTTGACAACCACATGGCCAAAGTGGTTAGAAAAACATTTTATATAGCCCACCTAATCATGAAGGGATTCACATCTAGATCAGGGGAGGTCATCGTGCCTCTTTACTCATCCCTCATCAGGCCCATAATTGAGTACAATGCCCCTTTTGGGATGTACCTTACCAGACACCTGCAGCAACTGGAAAGACCCCAAAAGTACCTCACCAAGAGGATCAAAGGGCTCAAACAGATGCCATATGCTGCCCGGTTAAAGAAACTCCAGCTCTACTCAGTGACATACTGCCTGTTCAGAGATGATCTGTGCCTGACGTATAAAGCCATGTCCAACCCGGAATCAATGGACATGCTGCACCGCAGAAAATCCAAATCCCATCGAGCTACGTGCTTGAGAGACTTGAACCTCAGCACTGAAATAAACAGGACATGCTGGAGGGACAGATTCATAACCCAGAGGCTCCCTTCACTCTGGAATAAAATCCCAGTCCAGGTTAGGCAGAGTCCCTCATTGACTCTCTTCAAGAGGAATCTTGATGAGTGGATGGGAGATCGTAGGTTTACCTCGGGTATCACTTCTGTGTCACTGTTAGACAGAGGCACAGTATACTAACCTCGAAAAAGGGCATAGCAAAATAAATTTAAAATGGGTGGCGAAAGCCAAACACACTCTGGCTAGGCTTATAAATGCCCTAGGGCAGATAGCCTAGTATGAACCTATGAACCTATGAACCTATATAAGAGAGAATAAAGATAACAATAGGTTCATAAGTAGTATTACACTTCCTGCAATTGTGGGACATTTTTAGCCCAGCCACTTTCCCTTTTGTTCTCAAAATAACCTATCCCATTCAGTTATAGATTTTCCTTACCATCGCCTAGTTATATTATACCTAATGAGAATAACAGGGAATCATGCAATAGATAATTTGAGGGGATCCACGCATAGAAAAAGAATTTAGAAGCTACCTGTGTCCATTACTAGTACAATGGGCAGTCCTGAGGTAAATTTCTGTTTCCCATCCATAGATCTAAGTCACAGCTGAGGACAAAGATGAGCTTTGTTTTCTGTGGATGGGGAGTCTGTTCCATAGCACTTGTATCTTCTGCAGAATATACCTGCCCCCCAAACCATTCTGTTAATATTGCAGAAGAGGCTTTGATCCTTAGATCAAGTATTTCTGATGTTATTTGACTTGCTGATGTACAGCAAATTCATCATTAATGGTTCAGATGATTCCTTGTATACCATTTAGTAGACCTCCTAGCAGTCTGTAGAATACTGAGTATAGTGCAGGACTTTGAGTCAGTCAATATAGGACATGGTATAATGGAATAAATATAGATTTGTGGTAATAATGGACTACTGGCAAGGAAAAATGATTATGTTGGCATGTATTTTAGTCCTTTTAGTTTTATATATGGGTCAAGCATATTTTTGTCAACCAGAGGAGAAGCTGTGGACAATAATTTAATAAGAAGTTGAAGAATTTATCTGGGAGAGGAGGAGCACAAGAGTTAAGAGAGATTAACTGATCCTTCTGATAGGAGAAGGTGGTTAAGGAGTACCTGATTTGAAAGGCTATTTTAGAGGTTCATAGCAAAGTAATTAGCAAAGTAATTAGCAAGCTACATGGAAAGAATGGCAAAAATATAAAACACCTCAAAATCTTGAAAACTTCAGAATACTTCACAATTGTACTAAAAAGTAAATAAATGAGGACAAAAATATACAATAATAACTTTCAGAATAATGTTAAACAAAACCCTAAGAAAATGTGGACATCTATTAAAGAAATCTTATATCCTGGCCAAAAATTTCATCCCATACTCCTCTCCTGATAACTCACCACTTGAAACAGCAATACAGGTCAGCTCTTATTTTATAGATAGTATAGCATCTCTAACCAAGGATTCTGCTGCATCCAATCCCAGCCCTGCCCAACAGCCACATATCATGACATCCACTTTCACCTTCAAACCTGTGCCCACATCCTATATAAAACTACTATTAAACGTAAATCATGCTCTTCTTCAGCTGATGACCTTCCAAGCGAGTACCTAAACTAGCAGCCAATAGCATTGCCTATCCTGTCTGCATCTTTATAAATAGGTCAGTCCAGAGTCCCATGCTCCCTGTCTCTGGAAAAAGTCACACATTATCCATCTGCACAAAGGAGGATATTCAACAGACATTAATAACTTTAGACCTGTATCAATCTCCCCTCGCCAAAGTACTTGAAAAATGTATTCAGAAACAATTGCTAGACTATCTCCCACAGGAAGAACTCCTATCCCAAACACAACACAGCTTCCATCCTTCCCATAGTACTAGCACTTCCCTTCTAACCTATATAAATAATGTCAATAAAGCTAGAGATAATGGCAAACTAGTCTCTTCCTTATTTCTAGACTTGTCTAAAACCTTTAATACAGTTTATCAAAGCAAACTTCTACTTCAAATGTCCTCACTAGGTCGCTCACAGCCCACCCTTCTGTGGTTCAAAACCTACCTATCCAATAGGTATCAATCAATAAAATGGCACTCCACAGTCTCTCCTTACCACAAGGCTCTATCCTTGGTCCGCTGTCTTTAACATTTTCACCAACACCGTCTAAAGTCCCACACAACAGGCCACCCTAATACAATACCCAGATGATTCCAGTCTCATTTGCACATCTGACAACAGATTTACTTCACAAGCTTGAAGTTTCAAAACTTCAAACTGCAAATGATTGAGACCATAAGATCGAAGTTTTGAAATTTTGAAATTTTAATAAAAAAATAAAAAAAATTTTTTTTTATGTTTTTGCACAGAGCAAGTCCCTCTGTGCCCCTACACCCCTTGCTAAATAAATATACCAACTCTTGAGATCACACTACAGTGAGGAAAATGGTACATTTCCCATTCCACACTGTATGGCATTCACCATTCAAAGCATTTGAAGTTTCAAAACTTCGATCTTATGGTCTGGACCATTTGCAATTCAAAGTTTTCAAACTTTGAGCTTGTGAAGAAAATTCCTGACAACATGATACATCTTCAAAAAAATTACTCAGGAAGCTTTAACAGCCACTGACGCATGGCTTCATAACTCAAAAATCATGCTCAACCCAAAAAAGACCACACTGCTATTTTTTCCCCCAAATCCCTCTCTAATAAAAAACAAATTTTAAAGTCCTCTCTCTCTTGATAATCCAACCATTAAAGTCACTTCTTATAGAAAACTATTAGGGGTGATAGCAAATGATAATCTTACATTTGACCTGCATATACAAAATTTAACAAGACAAACTCATCAAAAACTAGGGATGCTTTACAGAGCCTAAAACTTTGTCACTGATGCAACTAAAACTACACTTGCCACTACTTACCTCATACCCATTCTTCCTTATGGTGCTCCCATCCTTATTAATCTCCTTGCTTCACAAAAATTAAAACCTGAACAATATTATAACAAAGTTGCCAAATTTGCAGAACCCATTTCAATTTTAAACCATAATTATTAAGTGTGTATGCCTGTACTAGTTAAAAGAATGACAAGGGTGTTGAAAAAATTGTTAAATATGGATCAATATGGTTTCATGGAGAAGCACACATATGACAACAGTAATAAAATAATGATGATCCAGACAGAAACATAATGTAAGAAAATACTGCTGTTGCTAGTCATTCTTGATGCAGAAAAAGCATTCAATAGAGCAAGCTGAGATTTTATGCATAGAGCAAATGAAGCATTTGCATTGCCCTGAGAAAGTAATGTTAATTAGAACAACATACGAATGATTGGAGGAAGAAATAAAGTGGGAGGATCCCTTTCTGATAAGTTGTGATTGAACCAAGGAGCACTCTTTTCCCTTTGTTATTTCATTTATATTTAGAGCCATTGGCAAAGAAAATAATGCTCTCATAAATGCAAGGATATAATTGAGATAGTAATCAAGAAAAGTTGGCTTTATTTGCAGATGATATTATTTTGTATGTGACAAATCCAGAAAAGGATATCTCAGTGTTGTGGAACATTTTGAGACAATTTCAAGTCTCTTCCGGATATAAAATGAATGAAGATAAAACAAAGGCTATAGTCGTAAAGTATCTACCCACACATGCACTGTTTCAGCACTACCTATATTTATAGGGACATGATAAAATAATTTAGAATTATGTATTAAAAAAGTTTCTAGTCTGGCAACTAAGGATATGTGCAAAGAGACCAAAAAAATATATAATACAAAAACTGAGAATCTAGAAGCTCTTGTTTATGGATATGAATGGTAAGAGATATCCAGTGAAAATGTTTTTAGTCCCATTAGTTTTATACACAAGTCAGGCATATTTTTATCAACCAGAGGAGGTTGTGAGCAATAATTAATAAAGAGTTAAAGGAATTTATCTGGGAGGGGGAAGAGCACAAGAGTTAAGTGGGACAAATTGATCCTTCCAATAGAACAAGGTGGTTTAAGATTACCTGATTTGAAGGGATATTTTCTAGGTTCATAGCTAAGTAAGTAGTAGGCTAGCTGCCCTTGTGGGTCATTTTAAGCCTAGACAACTTCCCTTTTTGTGCTTAAAATAATCTATCCCATTGGTTATAGATTGAACTTACTCATCCCATGGTTGATAATTATATATCACCCCTACTGAGAATAGCTGTGATCATACCATAGATAATTTGGGGGGACCCATGCATGGGATAAAGCATTTATTAGCTGTCTCTGCTCAATGCTCAGAACCTAAACAAAAAACTCTACACCTTTCAAGCTCTCCTGACTCTGGAGAATTTAGACATCTGTGCCATGACTAACACTTGGTTTAAAGCCATAGAAAGTACACCAGAAGGGCAAGGCTACAGTGCCTTCCACACATTTAGACCAGCAACAACATAGAACAGGGCCAAAGGTGGAAGTGTACAGATGGGGGTCCTGGGATAAATTTCTGCTTCCCATCTATCCATCTGTGTTGCACTTGAATATGGACAGGGTTGAACTTTGTTTTATGTGGATGGAAAGCCTCTTCCACAGCAGCAGTATCCTCTGTGAGATATACCTGTCAATCCAAACTGTTCTGTTGATGTTGCAGAAAGGGTTTAGATGGACTGAGCATTTCTGATGTCATTTGACTTACTGATGTGCAGTAAATCCATCATTAAGGGGTCAGAGGATGCCTTGTATGCCAGACACAGGTCACCTCTTAGCAGTCAGTAGTATACCAAGTATAGTGACAAGGCTTTGAGTCAGTCCATGAAGGACATGTTGTTTAGGACTTGTATCCTTTTAGTAAGGTATCTCTGTGGGTATTCCTGTTGCTGCAAGTGTCTGGACAAATACATGACAAAGGGGGCATTGTATTCAATGACTGGCCTAATGAGGGTTGAATAAAGTGGGACAATGACATCTCCAGACTAGATTCACTCCCTTTGTTTATAAGCTGTGTAATATAGAAGGACTTTCTTACAACAATAGACACATTTTTGTCAAACGTTAGCTCACTGTCCACATTTTGATTATCTGCATCCCATATTCTCAGACAACCAGATAATTTTTAAAGAAAATACCATGGTATGAGAGATGTAAATACACAACTTCTTTGAAGGCAAAAACCTTGCATACAAACGAGATTGCTAGGAATATCCACATTACATCCCTCAATACATACCGTTCACCACATACACAGATTGTCTTAAGCTGAGGCACTTAAAATAAATTTTCCCAAATCAAAAAGACCTTCTAAGTCTCATAATGGCAACACTGCTCCTTAGCAAACACTAACGCACACACCAAAAGCAATACCAAACATCTCATGTAAGTCTACTCCTAATGGTCCCCCAAGTGCAAAGTTCATAAGGCAAGCATAGACTTTACCTAAAACTCTTGTTATTGTGGACTACATTGTCTGACACACAGATGCCGCACTCATCAGGTTGAACAAGGTGAAGATAACAGTGAGTTGCCTATCTGGAGCCTGGATCCACAACATCACAAACACAGTCAAGTTAGTGCACCCCAGGTATATCCAGTCCATGTGGGTATAAATGACCTGAGACATACTTCACTGGACTATATGAAAAGATACATAATGGATCTCTCAGAATATGTGTCACAGAGAGGTATGAGCCTTGCAATGAGCAGCATTCTACCTTAACCAAGAATAATGTCACAATATGAACATAAAATGATTGATTTTAATAAATGGCTTAGTTTTTGGTGTCTCTTCAGGAGGTTCCAATACCTGTTAGCAAGGGAGAACTTGGTCAAAAGATTACATTGCTTTGCCAAAGATGGGTTACACCTGTCACCCCATGTTTTCAGATGCTGGCTAAAACTGTATCCACCCTCTTAGAGCCTTGTTTAGGCAATTCCAAAAAGACAAATCTACCAAAATAATGAAAAAGTCTATAAAAAACCTTAAAGTATTATTGCTCAGTGCTCAGACCCTAAACAAAAAACTCTACACCTTTCAAGCCTTTCTCAGTCTGGAGAATTTAGACATCTGTGCCATGACCAACTCATGGCTTAAAGCTGTAGAAAGTACACCAGAAGTGCAAGGCTACAGTGCCTTCCACACATTTAGGCCAGCAACAGCATAGAATGGGGATAAAGGTGGAAGTGTTTTGACATATGTTAGGAGCAAGCATACCTCCAGGTTGGTTAAACAGGATAATACCATGGAGCTCATCCATGTGCAGGTCACCATATGTATGGTCCCTCATCATATCTTGGCTAACTACAGCTCACCATCTTACCTAAACCTACTAGAACTGTACACCATCCAACCAAACACCCTATTTATGGGTGACTTTAACTAGCATTCTATAGACTGGGAAAGATACACTACTTCAAACTCTCAGGTACAATGCTTCCTGCACTTTATTAACACAAACACCCTGGAACACATAGTGCATGCCCCACACAGAGGATCAAACATACTATATCTGGTAGTCACTAACATGAGAAAGTGTTGCACCCCCACCACCCATGTTGCATCCACACTAGTGAGGTCAGATCACAAAGCTGTCGTCATTTGAAGTAATAATCAATCCAGCTAAACCAATAACAGGAACTATCCAGATGTAAACTACATCGTATTAAGTGATAGTTTGTCAAAATTCAAGGCTCCCCAATCCCCAAGACCACAGTTACCTCCCCAAGACTACAGTTACCTATGTAGAATTATTCACAGAGTCACTATACAAACATGTGAATAGCTGCATAGAGGCTGGAATACATACCAGAAGTAAACCCAAAACCCAAAACAAACATTATAAATAAACACCACTGATGGAATCCTCACTTGAACAGTCTATTTAATAAAAGAAGAAAACTCACGGCCAACATCAGAAAAAGCCACTCCTGTTAAGACAAGTGCTCTCTTATACAACTAAACAACAAACTAAGAGGTCTAAGTCCAATAAGGCCAACTATGAGCTTAGGATAACTTTGCAGGCTAAGGACAATCAGAAGGCTTTCATCAGCTATGTCCAGAATCTTATTGTTAACAAACAAAAGTGTGCTGAACTGTACCACCTACACCTATCTGGGTGACATAGCAAATCTACTGGCTGATAAATTCAGGTCAGACTTCACCTCCACTCCACCCACCCAGCTCCACCAGGTGAAATCCTCTCCAACATATTTCCCCCAGCTAGCAGCTCTAGCTAAGGCTAAAAACACTGCCTCCATGAGTCCCAACAACATCCTCAGTTGCTTCCTGAACAATCTAAAACATGACCTATCAGGATCACTTGAGGCACTTTTTCAACTACAGCCTTGAAACAGGCCACATACCAAGTGAATGGAGGGCCACAGCAGTCATTCCTCTCCACAAGGGCAGGACAACAACTGACCTAGGGAACTGCAAACCCATCAGTGTAACAAACCCAATATGCAAAGCCATGGAATGAATTATCATGGAAATGGTGAACAAGGACACTGGCAACCTATGGACACTGTATCCATCCCAGTTTGGCTTTGTGAAGGTAAGGTCATGCCTACTTAACCTGGTCGGCTTCTTTGAGAGGGTCACCAAGGCAATGGACAAGGGTAAAACAGTCCATGCTGTGTATCTTAATCTGGCTAAGGCATTTGATATAGTACCCCACTCAGGCGTTGCTGACAAGCTGTCTGAGTTAGGCATAAGCCCTTACTTAATTCTCTGGATTGCCATCTGGCTCACTGACAAGACCCAAGAAGTCAGGATTGGCGAGACCTCCTCCAGCAAGAGACCGGTCATCAGTGGAGTATCCCAGAGCTCCATGCTGGGTCTGCTCCTGTTTGATGTCTAGTTATTGGAAGTCAGGACTAATGTTAAAGGCTTCTGATACACCAAATTCATAGATGACTGTAAATTGGGAGATATTACAGATTCCCCCAAGACACCAACATCTTGCAAGTGGGTTTAAAACAGACAAATGACTGTGCCAAAGTCATGGCCTAAAACATAATGCCAAAAAATGCATTATATTGCCCTTTGGGAAACTGTCAATGCAAGTTAGTTACTCCATAGATAAAACACCCCTAAGAGTCGATCTAGTAGTAAGAGATATGGGAGCATATGTAGGCAACAATCTGGCCTTTGACCAAAATGTAGCTAAGATAAGAAGAAAATCATTCAGCCACCCAACTTATAGGTAAGGATATGGAGTCCAGGTCCAAGGAAGTTATAGTACCACCCTACTTAGCCCTCATCAGACCTATCATTGAATAAAATGCCCCCACTGGCATGTATCTAACCGCACTTGCAACAGTTGGAATGCTGGCAAAGGTTTCTCACCAGAAGAATTCAGGACATGAATGTCCTGTCTAAAACTGATCACCTAAATGCTATGTCTCTGTATTCAATCTGCTACAGGCCGTTGAGACGGGATCTTTGCATGGAATACTGTGCTCTCTCAGACCCAGCCCTGTTGGCTCTGTTGCACATGCACAAAACAAACAGCACCAGATACACTAGATCCAAAGATCTGAGCTTCGAGTGTGACAAACAGAATGTACTGGAGAAATAGATATGTGTACCAAGGGATCCCCACACTACAGAATAGCTTCCTTATTCGTGAAAAACAGAGTTCATCCCTGACCCTTTTCAAACAGAGCATTGACAAAACCTAAAACTTAATGCCAAATAGTAAATTTACCACAACTTGGCCCCCATGTCTGATATGGACAGATGCTGTCAATAAGAAAAGTATTATCCTAGCTAAAACTCAAAAGCAAATCCTTAGCTACCTGGCTACTAACAAGCCCTCCCCCATGATAATTGGGACACAAGTGGTTTGGGGTGCACAGCTAGGCTTGTAAGAGCCCTAGTGGTTGTTAGCCTAGTAACAACCTATGAACCTATAAGCATAAGTGTCCAAATCCCAAACAACTGGGTCAACTCTTAGGTGAGTATTGTCAATGTGGTAGTTCCCTGGGGTAGATGACTTGCCAAAGGATACAAGAATGCATTTTTGGCATTTAGTTTCAGTATATGATTTTGGCACCAGTTATTCGTTTGAGATAAATCTTCCTGCAATATGGCAAAGTCATTTGGAGATTCAATGACTGCTCTTAGCTTGCAGTCATCTGAAACTTAGTCAACTGCCCTTTAGTATTGCCATTTACTTCAGAAAAGTAGATGCCAAACAAGAGAGGTCCCAGTCCAGAACCCTGGGAGACTCCACTGGTGACTGGTCTCTTTGTGTGGTGGTAACTTCCCCGATTTTGATTATCTGCATCCTATCTGTGAACCAGTTCAAAATCCAGCAGTTGACATAGGGATTTATTCCCAGTTTATTTAGGTTTTCTACTATGCAGGAATTGTATCAAAAGCTTTAGCCAGGTCAAGGCATGAGGTGTGTACCATTTTGCCTTCATCCATTGCTTTGGTGAATTTTTCAAAAAAATCCAACAGGTTGAGTAAGCATTACCTGCCCTTGACAAATCCAAACTGAGATGGGTATTGTGTTTGGAGGTTCCCTATGTCTGATTAATTAATTCCATAAGTCTTTCTATGGCGTTGAATATGAGACTGGTCAGACTCATGAGTCTGTAATTGCCTGGGTCTTTGGAAGGTCATTCCTTATGCAGGGCAATGACTGTAGCTGTTCTCCATTCACTTAGTACAAAACCTGTATGGAGGATGAGATTGAACAGTGCTGTTAATGTTTTAGAGCTACACAGCTAAGGCTCATATACATAACACAAGCAGAAAACTAGAATTCATAATGGAAAGGAATGTTGATGAAACAAGGGAGAAGTTCAAGAAATAAAGAGAGAGCGAGTGAGATTTCAGATACAGATCCTTAAGAAAATAATATCAACCATACAGTAAATTATATTTATAAAGAACCTGAAAGTATTCTTTGAATGAAGACAAAACGAGAATGAAGAAAGGAGATTTTGCCAATAGGGATGACTGCAATTAGGGCTACAGAAAATAGGCAAGAGGGGCCAGAATTTACTTGAGAAAATTGGCAAATGAGCCAAGATTTGGGGAGCAAATCACTAGAGAGGGAAAGGTGACAGAGTAGGATGAGACCAAGAAAATGTTTTGACTGCAGGCTAGAGATTGTCTTCCCTACCATGGATTGATATCAGAGTATAGGCAAAAGGAAAGGGATCATAGGAGCATAGGATTATAGGAGGTTACTAGGCTAATGGTCCTGGGGCCCTTACAAGCCTAGCCAAGAGGTTATCCCCAAAAATAAACCTCATGGGAGAATCTTAAGTGAAAGATCTGCTGTTGTAAGACTTTTTAATTGAATCTAGAACAGAAGCTTCTGTTAAAAAGGGATAATTAGCATGGCATATAATATATTGCATGATAGCTATAAGAATCAATCAGAGGAGTTAAGAACAGATTGTGAAAAGAGAATGGAAAAGCAATTTACAAGAGAACAATGTGAGGACACGTATAGCTGCCAAATATACAACAAAGCCCAGAAGGTTTAGCATCTTTGCTTGGAAGTATTTGCATAGGTATTTTTATACCCCAGGCAGACTTTAAAGAATTTTTCCTCAGGTAGTTAGCAAATGTTGGAAGTACAAGGGGGATGAAAGAGGAAACTGGGAACATATGTTTTGGGAATGTAACGCACTGGCAGATTTTCAAAATTCCCTACAGAGTACTTTGTCAGAAATATTGTGTGAGCAAATGGCTGTGACTAAGAAAATAATTCTTTGAACTGGGACACAAGAGCCATCCGTCTACCTATGCGTTATTAAATTTAATTCTGTTGGCTGCCAAAAAAGCAGTTACTAGAAAATGGAAATCAAAATTGAAACCAACTGAACTGGAAGTATAAAATATTATAAAAGAGATAAACAAACTGAAAGAGGGATCTTTAGAAAAGGAAGGGAGCAAATTACATATGTATTGTATACAGGGCCGGTTGTAGCATTTTGGGGGCCCCAGCAAGTTTCAAGTTGGGGGCCCTACCCAGGAGTATATAAAAAGTGTGACCACATTGCTGTCACTTCCCTATCAAGCTCATGCAACACCATTTAACGTAGAACAGGGTTCGCACTGGTATGCATTAAGACATCAATACATTCTGCAAAATTCTCACAGCCCCTACTCCCCAGTGTCTCTTCACAATAAATCTGGATGAAGTGAAAGCAAAATAAAAACACAAAGGCATAACATTAAAAAACAATGTGCTTATGAGCAAGCAATGATGCTGGATTAACAGATTTTGCAGTAAAATGCATTGCATAACCCCACATATTTTAATGAAAAGAGACAAATATCAGGCAAACATCTGAATATTGCATAACATTCTCACAGCCCATAACCCCACCACCACCATCACCAACCTCTCAGCACAATAACACCAGACAAAGCAAAAAATGATCATAGAACAAAGGCGTACCATCAGGGATAGTTGTAAACATTGTTGCTATACACAATACTAGTATAACAAGGTTTGTATTAGTATACATTAAAACAACAGCTGTACATTTTGCAACATTCTCACAGCTGCTAACTCCCCATGCCAACCTCTCAGTAAAATAATTCCGAACAGAGCAAAAAAATTATCATAGAACAAGGTGCAACATCATGCATACTTCTAAACATTGCAGGTATACACAAATCATACTAGCAGAACAGGGTTTGCATTGGTATGCATTAAAACATCTGTACATTCTGCAGCATTCTCACAGCCACTACCCCCCCCCCCACTACCAATGTTTCAGCACAATTGTACACAAAACAAAAATGTATTAATGAATATTGGTATGCAAGACTAGCTAGAAAAAACTACACCAAATCTGGACATTAATTACAGACAAGCATTCCTTCCTTAATCTTTTAGCAGAAGAATTCTGGACAAAGGAAAAATAAAACTGTTACAACCACAGCCCTTCACCCCCCGCCATAGGTGCCAGAACCATGGAGCGAGGGGGAGGGAGTGCCCCCCCCCCACTTTTAGAGCTGTTTTAGGACCCATCAGAGGACATGCAAGCATCGCAGGAATTTTAAACAGAAACGTGCATGGGAATCACATCATTGCTGCCAGAGAGTCACACACAGTAAGCTCCGTTTTATGTATTTATGCTGACACAGTCACCCACAGTAAGCTCCGTTTTATGTATTTATGTTGAAACTGCTAGGCTCCATTTTATGTTTTATGCTGAAACTGCTGGTTGCATGACATTTAAAGGCAGCAGTGTTAAGAAAAAAAATTGCATGGTTTTTACTAGAAGCACTTTTTATTTACTAATGGAGACATGCTAAGCCACCCTGAGGTTACTGTTTAAACTTCTAGACTACAGCCCTCCTTGTGTATTGTTCACCAGTTTGCACATACCTGTTCCTGGTGTAGTCTTCGGACTGACCTGCCTGAAAGGGAGATTCCTGGTTTTATATCTAACAGCTTTTGCTTCCAATCTGTCACTTTTTGTTCAAGAAGCCTGTCTAATAGTTGCTATCCAATCACTCAGTTATAATTACCCCCTCCAAGAATTAATTATAGTAAATGTTTTCTTAATAAATTAATGAGATAATCCAAGTGGCACATGTTCTTTAATTACAGGACGCCAGCCTAGGCTCTGCTGTGTACTGGTGCTGATTAATTTTCTGCATGGTAGCAATGAAACAAAAAAGACTTCTAGCCTGCCAGTCGACTTCTTTAAAAATCTTAATAAAATCTGATCTCTCTCTCTCTCACACACACACTGTCACTTCTCCAACTCTTGTGTCTACCTCACTCTCGCAGTGTTTGGACTTCAAGATTTTTTTCAAATTTGTTCACAGAAGTTCATTTATTTTTCATATCAAGGAAACCACATTTGAAAAAAAACATGAACCCACTATAACTGATTAAAAACTGCTAGTTAACAGAAAGACGCTGGAAAACAGACATGATGCAATACCTTTTATTGAACAAATATAAGTTTTGCAATTAATCTACCTTTTGGGCTAGCAGTAGCCTTTTTTCAGGATTTAAGTTTCCTTAACAAGTGTTAGATACAGTGATTAAATACACAGTTTTACTTAGGGGCAGCTTCCATTGGATACTATCCAGCCAACATGTGTTTGCCTCAGCAGTTTAATTGAAATGGCCAACACTACCAAAATAGCTAGTGTTTTCCAGTTACCTATAAGATAAGGGAACTCTTCAGCTGCTCTCAGAAAAGTAATTCATTTATTTATTTTATTTGACATTTGGAAACAAGGAAATCCCAACTGGTACAGATTATCCATTTTCAGCGGAGGCCTGGGGAGAAAAAGGCTGGGCTACGTTTTATGTTTTATGCTTAAAATTCTGGGCTCCATTTTATGCTGAAACTGATGGGCTCCATTTTATGTTTTATGCTGAAACTGCTGGGCTCCGTTTTATGCTTAAACTGGTGTGTGTGTGTGTGTGTGTGTGTGTGTGTGTGTGTGTGTGTGTGTGTGTGTGTGTGTGTGTGTGTGTGTGTGTGAGACATTAGGTACAACAGCCTGTATTCTCTACCCACACCACCACATCTGATTCCAGAAGTTCAATCCATAGCTCTCAACTATCTACATTAATCAGTGAGAACAGAATTCACTAAATAATTGTAGCACTTTAAGCTTCAGTCTTCCTATCTTTCAATGGAAATACATGGTAACAGAAAACACTATTTTAGCAACTTTCTAAGATTATATTACCAACTTTCTAAGATTATACAAACAATATTTAAAATGTGTCCCTGGTTTTGGCCCTTTGTCCCCCCCAAATAAATTTTGGCTTTTTCCACATTTCTTCTGCTGTGAAATTGAGAGATTTAGTTGCATCAAGTGGATGGTGCAGTGGTAGTGTTGCTGCTTCACAGCAAGAGATTCTCTGGTTTGCTTCTTGGCTGGGGTGCTTTCTGTATGGAGTCTGTATGTTCTCCCTGTGTTTGTGTGGGGTCCCTTTGGGTGCTCCAGTTTCCTCCCATGTTGCAAAGACATGCATCTGGAATATTCCTCCCTGGGCCTCTGCTGAAAATTGGCTTTGTTCCAAGTCAGACTTTCCCAGGAAACAAAAAAATTTACAAGGAGATGAGAGCTTCAGGGGAAGAGAAGTTTAGTGCTGCTTATTCCAAGTCTGTTTGCATTGCTAGCAGCACAACAGGTAGTATACTTGCTTTTGATACAGAAGGTTGTGGGTTCTACTCCCACAGTATGCAGATGGATCACTGATACTGTACTGTGTTGCACTTTAAAGGGTGTGTATGCTGCGATTCTATGAATGTCCTCCTTTGGAGGAGTTACCTAGTAACTATGTTTCTGTTATCAGTTTGCCATCCATTCCCTATTGCAATATTACTAGCTTATCATTTTTAATGTAACATAGGTCAATTTATTCTTCAAGGGCAACAGCCACTTTATTTGTAGAAGAAACAAACTGGTGCTGTATTATACAAGGAATATAATTGTTTGAAAACAGCCCAGAGGAAAGTGTGAAAGGCTCAAAATCATGGGCAAATTGTAAGCTTTACTCTTGTTACCAAAGCAATGGATGAAGGTCAAACAGTTCACACCACATTGCCTTGAGCTGGCCAAGCCTTTTGACACAATCCCCTACTCAGATGTAGTACAAAAGATGAATAATGTAGGCGCAAACACTTGCATCACTAGCTGGATTGTCAACTTTTCTCACAGGATGCAGGAGGTCAAAACAGGGGAAGAGACCAGTCACCAATGCAGACTTTTTCTGTTTGGCATATACATCTCAAATGTAAAAGGAAATATTAAAGGGCTTTGGACTGCTAAGTCTAAGATGACTGCAAGCAAGGAGCAGTTATTGAATACCTAAATGACTTAATCATCATGCAGGAAGGTTTGTCCCAAATAATAACTGGTGTCAAAATCATGACAGTGCCCTCTGAGAACTAACCCAATTGTTTGGCATTTAGGAACTTGTGTGTACAGTGACCTAACTTTTGACCAACATGTGCCCAGAGTTATAAGAAAGCCTTTCTATATTGCACAGCTTATAAACAAATTGATCGTGACTAGATTTAGAGATGTTGTTGTCCCCCTTTACAAAGCTCTCATTAGGTGAATCATTTTGTATAATGCCCATTTTGGCATGTATCCGTCCAGCACCATGCAACAATTGGAATACCTTCAGAGATACCTTATTAAAAGGATACAAGTCCTAAACAATAGGTCTTGCATGGACCACCTCAGAGATTTTATTACTATACTCAGTATCCTACAGAGTTCTTAGAGGTGACATGTCTGGCATACGAGGCATCCTCCAACCTAATACAGATGGACCTACTGAACATCAGCAAGTCAAAATGGCATCAGAAATACTCAGTCCAGGTATCTAAACTGAATGCTGTGGAGAGATGGAGATATATCACAGAGGCTACCACTGTTCCAGATCAGACTATCCATAAAAATAAAACAAAGCTCATTCGTCCATATTCAAATGTAACTTGGATCTAAGGATGGGTAATAGAAAAGGTGCTTCAGGATTGCCCTTCATGCCACTAATGGATAGAGGCAGTTCCTAAATGCTGCATCCCTTACATGGGTCCCCTCAAATTATCTATGGTATGATCACAGTTATTCTCACTAGGGCTAATATAGAATTATCAGCCATGGAATAGGTAAGACCAATCAGAAAATGTAAATTCAAGCACCAAAAGGGAATTGGCTAAGCTTAAAATGCCCTCCAAGTGAACCTTTGTTGTGGTACTAAATAGTTATAAAAATTGCCCTTTTTAGATCACGAAGTGCCCCTCTCACCCTCCGTCCCCCCAGTCTTCAACAGTTCCGGTGCCTATGCCCCCTGCTCCCCAAAAAAATCATCTTAGCATAAGAAAGAAATCTGCAGAAAAAAAGTTATACAATCCTCTCCCTAGGTTTCTTCTCTCCCCCCCAGCAAAAAAATAAAGTTAAAAATAAACCCAGCAACCTACCTTTTCTGCAGTTGATAGAATGCTGCTACTAATCCTCTGCTTGCTTCTCCTACACACAGACCAGACCAGTTCAGCCCTTTTAAATTGTCCTCAAAAGGACAGTTTTTCAGATATGTTCATAGGTTCATAGGATGGTACTAGGCTATTGGCCAAGAGGCGCTTATAAGCCCAGTCAAGAATTTCTCTCTTGTTCCCGCAAAGTCAGCACCTGTTTTCCTGTCCAGCAGGGACACAGGTGGGATCCCAGAGGTGTATTTTCTGTTTCCCATGCAGTCGTCCAGGTCCCTCTTAAAGAGGGCTAGTGAGGTACTCTGCTTGACATGAAGAGGGAGTCTATTCCACTGATAGGGGAGTCTTTGGGACACAAGTCTATCCTGCCAACAAGTTCTATTAATGTCACAGACTAGGTTGAGGCCTTGGTTGCAGGTTGCATGAATGGAGTTTCACTTATGGATATGCAGCAACTCCATCAAGGCTGTGTCTGAGATGGCCTTGTATGCCAGACACAGGTCACTTCTGAGCAGTCTGCATTTGATTGAGAAGAGGGACAGGGCTTTTAGCCTATCTGTATAGGACAGGCATTTGAGACCCT
Organism: Protopterus annectens; assembly: GCF_019279795.1. Taxonomy (NCBI): domain Eukaryota; kingdom Metazoa; phylum Chordata; order Ceratodontiformes; family Protopteridae; genus Protopterus; species Protopterus annectens. Next base: position 947,782,944 of record NC_056732.1, read on the forward strand.
GGATTTTCCTGATCAGGAACCTCTGTGGTCTCTCCAGCTGCTGCATGTGCTTGGCAAGGTAAATGCTGAAGCGGGCATTGTACTTGATAATGGGTCTGATAAGGGAGGTGTACAAGATGTTATGATCTCCTTGTTCCTGAATGAAATACCCTTACTTATGAGGTGGGCCATGTAGAAAGCCTTCTGTAGAATGGAGGCAACATGGTGGTCAAACATCAGGTTGCTATCAACCTAGATACCCAAGTCCCTCACGAATGACTGCATGCTTAGTACATTGTTATGAATGTGATAATTAGTGGGGACACCATTTTTTCCAAAGGGGATAATGATGCATTTCTTGGCATTTAGTTTGAGGCCATGCTTCTGGCACCAGCCACTAGTTTGGGTAAGGCCCTCTTGGAGGATGTTCATAACACTAGGGGAATTTAAGACTGTGTCCTGCTTGCAGTCATCTGCACACTTGGTCAGCCACAGACCACTGGTTTTGACCTGGGTTCTATTAGTGAGCCAGTTAGCTACTCATCTGGTAACATATGGGTTGATGCCTGGCTGAGAGAGTTTATCTACTGTGCCTGAGTGAGGAATAGTTTTGAAGGCTTTGGCTAGGTCAAGGTAGGTGGTGTGCATCATCTTCTCCTCATCCATGGCTTTGGTGACTGTTTTGAAGAAGTCAACCAAGTTTAACAGGCATGCTCTCCCTTTGACAAAACCACACTGTATGGGGTCAAGCGTATGGAGGATGCCAATGTTCTTGTTTATAAGGTTCATGATAATGCATTCCATGGCCTTGCAGATTAGGCTAGTTAGGCTGATGGACGTATAATTGCCTGGGTCAGTGGATGCTCCACCTTTGTGTAGACTGATGACAGTGGCTGTCCTCCATTCAGCTGGGACAAAGCCAGTGCTCAGGCTTTGGGTGAATAGGGTGCCTAATGGAGCTGAGAGCTCATGCCTGAGTTCATGTAGGACACAGCCAGGGATGTTTTCAGGTCCTATGGAGTCTGTATTGTTTTGCCTTTGAGAGGGCATTAAAGGCCTGCTCCCTGGTGATGAGAGGAGGGGGGCAGGTGCTGGAGATGTCCTGGTTTACTGACTGGGGGGACGGGGGATGAAGTTTTCACTGAACCTGTCTGCTAGCAGGTTGTCTATATCTACAGCTTTCGTGTATGTGGTGTTGTTGACCACCAGTTCAGAGCAGATTTGGGTGTTACCTTTGAGATTGCCATACCTGTTGTCACAGCTCTTCTAGAATCAACAATATTATCAATTTTATCTGATGTATTTTCCAAACAGTATAAATACCTCTTCATATTTAGCAAATATTTCTCTTTTGGCATGGTGTATGTGTGTGTGTGTGTGTGTGTGTGTGTGTGTGTGTGTGTGTGTGTGTGTGTGTGTGTGTGTGTGTGTGTGTGTGTGTGTGTGTGTGTGTGTGTGCGCGAGCGTGTGTGTGTGCGTGTGCGCGCGTGTGTGTGCGTGTGTGTGTGCGTGTGTGTGTGTGTGTTTATATCTTTGATGACACCAGGAAGTTTGTCTCTTACAACACTTATTGACTCTACTGCAGTCATTAACTGATCCAGTTTTACAGGGTGTATGCTACATCACAATGCTAACTGTCCTGCTGGAATCCAATCATGGAATAACTGGTTGATTCCTCTGATTGTCACTTGAATATTAATAGTACTATAAGTCCCATGGCATATGATCATTCTTAATCCTTTTAGCCAATTAGTATTGTTTGAGTGCTTCTAAATTATAATTGTAATGCTGAAATAATGCACTATAAGTGCACTGATCACATAACATGAAACACTGGAAAGGGGAAAAAAAGAAAAGTTAAGGAATGTCATGCAGAAGGAGCAATTACAGATTGTAAAATTACCGCAGATGTACCTGCCAGGTTAACAAAAGTTGAAACCTTTACTCACTAGAAACAGGGTCAGTGAGCTAAAGAAGATTTTTTAGAAATTGCCCTTACAAGGGCAGTTAAAATACAGCTGCTTTGCTGGTCCCACAGTTGTTCCAGCAAAACATGCAGCCTCCATCCATCCTCACGCCATACTCTTGGGAACATGCATGAGAAGGTGTGAGCCTCACATACAAGACTCAGTAAGAGCATTGAATGAATGAAAAGATAAGAGTACCAGCCAAAGTACCATCTTTAAAAACTGGTGTGCAAGATAACCCCTTCATTCTTACTCAGGTTTCATCTGTCAGAAGATGGGGGTGTTTGTGTTTATATAATGCATGTTTCTGAAGAACTAGAGATAACAGAAAGGACTATGGTGATAAGAAATTAACTACATAGATTAATAAAATAGTTATACCAAAATATAAAAAGTGTGCACTCATATATAATGAGGAAATATGGTTGTAATTTTAAAGATTGCAGGCTAACCTTAATGATGTGAAAGGAAAGGACAGGAACAATAAGTTGAAACACATGAACATGTGTAGCAGGAATGTCTTTCTGGAAATATGAGATGGATAAACTACAGCCAGTTAATCCTTCAGTTTTGAAAAAAAATAATACGTCTCTGACCCAGTACCTCCATCAGTGCATACTGTATGCATCTACTACAATAAGTTTCAGATACCAACATACCTTTATGTATATGTGTGTGTATGGGTCTACTTCATAACACTGAAACTTCATTATGTTGAATTTTGTAACACTGAGACCAAAACATCTAAATCCCAAAACACTGAAAACCCAAAACATTGAAAATTCAGAACATTGAAAGTGTGCTTCATAACACTGAAAACCAATACATATGTAAATAACATCCTCTCAACCTATAACAACACCTAACTAACAAATACACTTTCTACTACGTTTCTGCAGGGGGCAAGCCACCCTGCACCCCTCACACCCCCCCCCCGTAAATTAAATATACCAACTCCAAGATCGCACTACAGTGAAAAAAAGTTAATTTCTTAACCTCAACTGTATCACAATCATGATACACTGAGGTTAGGAAATTAACTTTTTTCCACTGTAGTGCGATCTTGGAGTTGATATACTTAATTTATGTGGGATGCGGAGGGCAGAGCCCCCCACATGTTGGGGACAGGGGGGCTTGCCCCCTTGCAGCAGAAAGTGTGTTTGTTAGTTAGGTGGTGTTGTAGGTGCAGGTGATATTATTTATTTGTGCAATGTAGTTTTCAACGTTATGAAGCATACTTTCTATGTTCTGCATTTTCAATGTTTTGGGTTTTCAGTGTTTTGCATTTTCGCTGTTATGGTCTCAATGTAATGAAATTCAACGTTATGAAATTTCAATGTTATGAAGTAGACTCGTGTGTGTGTGTGTGTGTATATATGTTATACGCATAGGTACATTGGAAGTAAGGTCTGCAGACAACCACAGAAGAGAACAACAGCCTGCAAGCACCAAGAACTGTTGAAAGCGTCCTTTTAAAAGCTATGTGCTCTGGTAGATTTCAATGTCTGCTTATATCACAGTATGTTCTAACTTTCACCCATTTATGGTATTTTGCTTAACCTTTTGTGATACTTAACTTGCACCAGCTATGCTTTATAAATGAATGCCCGGAGTGTTGACTTCAGAAGAACGGGGTGTCAGCTTGTTGTAACAATGCTGCTTGTAAAGATTACTGTGTTTTAGTATTCTTAAAAAGGTACCAGTAAACATGACTGAAGTTCTGGGGGAATAGCTCAATAAATTAGTGCAAGTCTACTCCCCCCCCCCAAACACACACACACACACACACACACACACACACACACACACACACACACACACACACACACAGACACACAATCTATAAAATCACCTTACTCTTCCATTATATCCCCTGTACCAGTACAAACTTAAACAGGCCAGGATATTTGGGACCAGGTACCTCACTTCTACAACTTAGACTCTACCCTCTTCAGGTGCTTATAGCTGCAGACAAGCCTTGGAAACCAGACAACCTCATATTACTTTCACAAACTGGTATATGCTGCACCTTAAAGGACTGTATCAGTGGCATTTTTGCTCATGACTTGACTGGTCCCACTAATTCCATTACCACTTGGGAGATTAGCACTGTAAATATGTTGTACCTCAAGGTTGCCCATTACATATTATTACAATGGGCATGAGGGCTCTGCTACTCATGCCTCTCTCCACCTAGGGTGTAATGTTCAATGCTAGCCTATAATGGTGGGCAAATCACCAGTGTGAAATTCAGGCCAATGGTGCTAGCATATAGATTCCTGCTAAGAAAAAGAAGATGAACATATTTGAAGCACAGTTGCTGTTACACAGGCAGTCAAGCAGAACTTTCCAAATACATCTAAGCAAATACCTTCCAATATGTTGAATATATAGTTAACTTTTTAACTTTTCAGTACTCTCTTAGTGTGAAAAATCTGGACAAAGTCAAAAATAATGGGGGTACAAAGGCTTAAAAATACGTTCACTTTTAAATATTGCTTATATAAACTTACAAACTTGCTTTCAGGCTTTGCTTTAGCATATATTTTCTGAAGGATATAAAATCTGAAACAGATGTCTGCCATTATTTAGTGACTTCAATACTCATTGATTTATAAGAAAACCACAAATTCTATGAAAAACAAGCCAAAAATATGAAGCAAAAATCTGGATATTCTTAAAAAACTGGGCAGTTCAGAGGTGTGCCTAACACTGATAATCAACAGAACTGACACAACAGACCACAGATTACAGCAAAGCCAATCAGGAAACTAGAACTTGCTTCCTTGACTGCTGCAGCCAATCAGATTCCTTGCTTCACTGAAGCGGATGTGATTGAGTGCAACTCACAAGTGAAACAAAGGACCTGACTGGCTGCAGAATTCAAGGAAGAAAGTTCTTTCAGAACAAAAAAATGGAATCGCCTGATGACGCGATACAGCCAAATTAGTGAGGCACCGAGCAAGGAGCGGAAGAGATGGAGAAACCAGCTGCTGCTTCATGTGGGGGCCCTCATACACAGGGAGATTCGGTGGGTGCCTAACACTGGCTATGACTGTATAATGTATGTAAATGGAAAAAAAAATTAATACGGTTAGTTTTCTTTTCTTTTACTGTATGATTGCCTATGTCTTAAGTGATAATTTAATAAAGCTAATTAAAAAAAAAGTTAAACAAGCCAAGAGTACTGTCATGCCCAATCACAAACAAGGAATGTTAATGGGAGTATGTTTGGACTACTGAAGGCAAGCTTTGCTGTCTGGATTCATCCAGTATTGTCCTGCAGTATGACCAGGCACAAATGCAAAAATATTTTCAGTTTGTGCAGTGCTACACAACATCAAACTTAGGAGACAGTAATAGCAGAGTGGACACTCTTAGGAGAAGCAGTTACCAGCACACCAGACAGTGGAGGCTGAATCAGAGGAGGAGTTATGGGAGGAGCCAGCAGTAGGGGATGATCATACCAGACAGAGCCAAGTGCAGTATACTGTGCACTGTCAAAGAAGCAGTCGCTTGCATACAGCTTCAGAGCATAGTAGACCAGACTAAAGCAAATGCACTACTGCAAATAGTGATGCATGCAAAACTAACACCAGGCTGTGCTTACCCATGCATAGGCTGGCTACACTGTGCATCAGACATAGGTATCCCAAATAACCATGTACAAAATGGGTACAGTTATTAACATTTCTACGTGTAGGGACTAGAGCACGTGTGGATATCTTTCACAGGAAAATGTTTATATGTTTAAGATTATTAAAGTAAAATGTGCTGTCACGTGTATGAGCTTTCAGTGTGTGTGTATATGGGGTGGGGCTGCTTAACATAAAAGGCTCTGTGAAAGGCCAGTGTCAGTGGACATGTGTTTGTATGCGTGTTTATTATGTACTGAGGATGCTGTGGTGTGAATGTGTGGCTGCTGGGATGCAGCTTCAGCAGTAGTTGCAATAATGCAGCATGATGTACTGAAGAGGTCCAGGACATGCATGGTAGAGGTTTGAGAATTTCATCCAACCACCTGCCTACAAGACGTGGCTCTACCAGGAGTTGCAGTGTTGAACCAAGACCCTAGCTAAATGTTGGCATGCCATGTGCTTGTGACTGATGTCTGCTATGAGACATGCCACTGCACCAACTGCCATGACCATGGGGATATCCTGTCTTGGGTATAGATACTTCCACAACAGATGTAGTTTTGAAAGTACTAAAACTATGGGGATGTGATCTAGGTTTCCATGCCCACAATAGCTTACATCTGTGGTAATAGCTGTGAAATGACTTTGTGGATCGTGCCTCATGTCTGGCAAATGAGTTGGAAAGGACATGGCATGTAACAGTATATAAATGAGTCTATCAAAACTATCACAAATATGGGGCATACACTCCCATAGGTCATCCTGTACACCCTGCATAACCCTTACTAACTCCACCATAGTTGAGATGGTATTAGCCTCTGCCACCACAATGGGTCTTTACAAATGCTGGATTGCAATCACTGACACACCAACCTCATGGGACAGCAGTAACCATGTCTCCACCAGGTAAAATTGCCCCCAACCCATTGCTACCTCTCTTCCTATGGGGGCTAGGGGCAGATCCTGACATATGTCCAATAGGGGATACCACACTTCCCTGACTGCTAGTGTCCGCAGCAGCCTGTCTTCCCTGTGTGGTGTGTGTATCCTTGTGTCCACAAGAAAAAAGGCTGTATCCAGGGTCTATATAGGGGTTGCAGTGTTCACATTCCCTGTGTCCAAACCACAAGCTGTACTCCCTGACTGTGTCAGCTCATCCCCACCATTATTACCAGAGGTTGTAGATCCTTCAACACCAGGCAGTGGCAGCTCCAAGGTGCTGGTGCCAGGTAAAGAATCACCTGGGAAGATATCAAAGTACAATATCCCAAGTAAGGATGACCCAGCACCAGAAATATACATGAAAATAAGCTGTATGAATAGTATCACTTAAAAAAACAAAAAAAATAAATTCCATACCTTGTGCAGATGGCCATGCAGGGGGAATCCCTGATGTTCCCATATACCATAAGTCAAATAACTTTAGTAAGTAGGACAGCAACTAAGGGGTCAAGAGGACTAACAGGTGCTCTTTCACAGTGTGACACCATCCACTGGCTCAGCAATCAAGGAGCCTCAATCCTCACCACTAACACCAGTGATGGGCATCCATATAGGGAAAGGATAATAAATACACACACAGTAAAGTACAATTTCCCTTAAGAGCACACAGAGATTACGGTCAGTCTAGGGATGGTCTCTCCCTTTCTCTCCAGGTCCTGAATAAAACTCCCCATTGGCACAGTCCATATCTCAACCTAGTGGACAAGCTAAAACCTCCAGCACCCTCTCTGTACAACCAGTGATTCATGTCCCTGCCCCCAAGTAGCTGACACACACACACTTTGAGATAAGAGTTATATACAACCACACAGGCACTCCTGGGGATGGCTGGCACAGGTTCTCCAGCTGTGCCCCTTTTACCCAGAATATACAGTAGTACCACTTGCCACCACCCACTAATATTTATCAGCTACTAAAAAGGCCCTTAACAAAGTGTGTCCAATTATTACTGTGCAATGTTATTATCCAAATGGTAAGTGCAACTGAACAGTCAAGGTTTATTGGAGAGGCTTGGCTAGTATCACTATTTACATGCAATGTACTCTAGAGCTTAAATTATCTCTACACAAAACAGCCACAGTTTAAAGGTTTAAAAAATATGTAATAATAAATAATAAAACACAAGACAATACTTCTTACTACACAGTGCTAGTCAAGAGTTCAGAGATCACAGAGAAATACTTAAAATAATACAGCAGAAAAGTTCTGACATCAATACAGAAAAAAAGACTAATCTAATCATCCTAGTTCCTAGCTATATCTAAGAGAAAACACAGTTTTAAAATAAACTTACATATAGAACACAGGCAGAGTGCTGGCGAGTTGGATGTTTTCAAGACAAATGCTCAATGCCCTCATTATTTCTCTCCTTAAATTGATAACACAGTACCACTGATTCATTTCAGATTACATCATTTCTTTCTGGTTCCCAGACTAACAGAAACACAGAGGTTAATAGCCCTTTTGATCTTGCAGCTGGTCAGGAATCCAGAGTAATAAAGGAACTTATACATGTAAATTCTAGGCATTAACTCTGGCCTCAAAACAATAGGCAGAATGCCTCGCTCTAGACATCTCATTTCCAAGTTTTAGATCAAGGAATTTCACAATGCTTGACTTATCAGCCTTTTTACAGCAGAGTGCACTGTTGTTACATTTTTTCCATTTCAACATCCAATAGTCTTTTCGCATTTAAGAGAACAAGCCTGTGGCTTACATTAATATTTGCAGATGACAGAATTCTCTACAAACTTCTATCTAGCTAGGCTGGCAGTCTTCACCTATCTTCACACACACACACACACACACACACACACACACACACACACACACACACACACACACACACACACACACAGACACACACACACACACACACACACACATCCAGAGAACTCAAGCTAGTTTTTCAAGTGACCCTTGAGAAACGCAGCTTGAAAGGTTTAGGTCTGTCTAAGTATACCTTACCCCATTCCCTGTCTTGATAGCCCATCTGTGTTGGCATTGCTAATCCCACTGCGGTGATGCACTGACATATCATATGCTTACAACCCTAGGCTCAATCTTAGCAACTTTGCATTTTGCTGGCTGGCTCTGTTTAACCATGATAGGGGACTGTGATCTGTAACTACAGTAAATTTTCTTCCATACAGATAAGGCTGAAGTTTCTGCAGTGCCCACACTATGGCTAGACATTCCTTTTCTACAGCTGCATAGCATTTCTCCCTGTGTTGTGGCCTACAACTGAGATGAACCACTGGGTGCCCTTCTCCCTCTGAAGAAATCTGGATAAACACAGCCCCCACCCCATGGTTTGAAGCATCCACCTGCACAGCAAATTATTTGCTGTAATCCGGACTGGCTAACACAGGGGGTTCTCCCAAAGCTTCCCTAAGCTCCTGGAATTCCTGCTCACATGCTGTGGTCCACACTACCTTATCTGGCCTATTTTTCATTGTCAGGTCTGTGAGGGGAGCAGCTATGGTACTACAACCATGGACAAACTTTCTGTAGTACCCTGCTGTCCCTAAGAATGCCCTCACCTGTAACAGGTGTAGGCCATGCCTGAAAGACTTCCACTTTGGCAGGTTCTGGCCTGATCTTACCACTCCCCACTCTATGTCCCAGGTAAGAGACCTCTGCCATATCCACCTGACATTTGCTGGGCTTAATGGTCAACCCTGCCCTCTGTAGTCTGCCCATCACCTCCCTGACATGTTGAAGGTGCTCTTGCCAGGAGTGGCTGTAGATGGCAATAGCATCTAGATAAGCAAGTGCAAACCCTCCTGCTCCTGCTAGGATATGATCTACCAGCCTCTTAAAGTTTCTGGGGCATTTTTAATCCTAAAGGTCATCTTTGTAAACTCATACAAGCCAAAAGGTGTCACAAATGTTGACCTCTCTCTAGCACTGGGAGTCAAGGGCTCCTGCCAGTAACCCTTGGTAAGATCAGTGGTTGTAAGATACTTAGCCCCACCCAGCTGCTCCTGGGCCTCATCTGTCCTAGGCATGGGGTAAGCATCTGACTCTGTGTGACTATTTAATTTCCTGTAGTCCACACAGAACCTGTTGCTACCATCCTCCTTTGGCACCAGCACCTCTGGAGAGGCCCAGGGACTGTTGGACTCTTGAATTACCCCTAGTTTGAACATCTCCTATATCTCCTCCCTCAGAGTCTGTTTGACTCTGTCAGGCACTCTATAAGGGGCCTGCCTAATAGGCCTTTGGGGTCCTGTATCCACCTGGTACTGCACCAGGTGGGTGCACCCTGGTTTCCCAGTGAACATGTCCCCAAACTCCTGTAACACTGCTCAGATTTCTTGAACCTGGGTTAGGAGATAGCTGCTGGGACATTGCTACCCCTTCCACTGAGGCATCAGTCCAAGCCTCACTGAGGAGATCAGTCATCAGATCTCCCTCAGACTCCTCCTGCAATCCGCTGCAAATGCAGGAGCACAAGGGCCTCCCTATCATGGTTAGGTTTCATCATGTTAACATGGTACAATTTGTGCTCCTGCCTCCTGCCTAGCAGTTCTACCATGTAGTTAACATCACTTACCTTTCTTACCACCTTGTAGGGTCCCTCCCAAGCTGCTTGCAGCTTGTTGTGTCTGACAAGAATGAGAACCATTACCTGCTGCCCTACAGCATACTCTCTAGCTCAAGCATTCCTGTCTTACCAGACCTTTTTCTGTTGTTGGGCTTCTGCCAGGTTCTCCTGGGCCAAGCACATGAGTTCCCTGAGCCTTGTCCTGAGGTTTAGGACATATGTCACAACATACTTCTTGTGAGGTTCACACTCACCTTCCCACTCATCACATATTAAATCTAGAGGTCCCCTCACCCTATGCCCATACAGCAACTCAAATGGTGAAAACAACTGTGGATTCCTGGGGAACCTCTCTGTAAGCAAACAGCAGATGGAGCAAATATTTGTCCCACTCCCTCTTAAACTGGTCTGCAAATGCCAGTAGCATGGACTTGATTATAGAGTTTAACCTCTCAACCAGACCATTAGTCTGGGGATGGTAGGGGGTAGTCTTCAGGTGCTTCAACCCACAGTACTTCCATAGACAAGCTAGCAGGTCTGACATGAAATTGGCACCTCTGTTAGTCAGTATTACTTTTGGGAATCCTACCCTGCTGAAAATCTCTAACAAAGCATTTGCCACATTTTCTGCCTCAACGGAGGACAGAGCCACTGCCTCAAGGTATCTTGTAGCATAATCTACTACCACTAAGATATACGTTATCCCTGTGGAATGTCAGAGGTCCCACAATATCCATAGCTACCCTCTGAAATGGCTCCTCAATCACAGGCAAAGGTATCAAATGAGTTCTCACCTTGTCTCCTGCCTTGCCTACCTTTTAGCACTTCTCACAGGTCCTGCAGTACCCTGTTACATCTCTGGAAATTCCAGGCCAATAGAAGTTCTGCATAATACATCTCTTTGTATGTTTTATGCCCATATGACCTGCAAAGGGAATATCATGGGCTATGGCTATAAGTGCCAGACTGTAGGCTATAGGCACTACCAATTGCTGTACCATCTCACCTTCTAGCCCTCCCTCAGGGGTCCAATCTCTATACATTAAACTTTTGTTCCAGTACACAGATTCCCCCTTCCCTTGATAATCAGGTGCCTCACTAGCTACCTGCCTCAGGCCTTGCAATGTAGGGTCTGAGAGCTGAGCCTGTCTCAACTCTCTCTTTGTAACCCTTCCCAGCTCCCCTTCCACAGGAAGTCTGGCATGCTCTGACAATGGTGCCTCACTGTCAGCCTGGGTACTACTACTCACCCCTACCTTTGCAGTCAGTCTGTCCAAGGGAACATCAGTACCCACAAGTAGCTGTGGCTCACATTCAGTCTCGCTGCTACAGAGTAGCTCCCTCCCTGAAGTAACCACCTCACCAGTCCTGGCTGCAAGTATGCAGTCTGTCTGGGTCTCCCCCAGACTACCAGACCCACATGCTTGTCTCCCAGCCTGACTGCATGTAACTGCATAAGCACTTGGTACTGCCTCATCCAAATCCTTCCCCATCAGGACATCTACAGGATGGAAGTTCGGTACCCTTGTTGTCTCAAGACAGCCAACTATTGGCATTTTGTCTTTCTCACTTACTGGCTCTGTCACCTTTTGTTCTCCACCTTGCCTCCATAGACATCTGTATGTCACATGGCCCCACTGGTTGCATTCAAAACATTTAACCCTAGGTCCTGGACGTGTACAGATTCTGTTGGGGCAGTCTGTGCTGCCCACCATGGGTTCCTTTAGACCCATGAGCAGTACTGGGGATCTCTTTCCTGTGCAGGGATGCCCTGCTTGCTAGGTCTAGGTTTCCCTTCTTCCCCAACTCATCTGAAGTAGCACATTGTCTGTCAGCTAACCAGATCCCCATGTCCTCAGGCAAAGTGCTAAGGGCTTGTTCCCTCACCAAAATGTCTACCAGCCCTTCAAAAGTGGTGACCTGACATCCACTCGCCCACCTATGAAAAGAACTGCTCAGTTCAGCAACATATTCACACACACTTTCATCTGCCTTGTGTCTATGCTCACGAATTGTTTTCCTATAAGTTTCAGGTGTTAGCTTAAATTCTAACAAGCAGTTCTTAACAGTAGTATAATCAAAACATTCCTGATCAGAAATTTTAGGCAACACAGTTACAGCTTTACCATGAAGTAAGGGGGGAGGGTCAGGAACCATACCCAGAGCCTTTGATCAACATCATACTGTTTACATACCCTCTCAGATATGTGAGTGAAACTATCAAAATGATCCCCCTCTGTAAACTGTGGAAAAAATTTACTGAGCTTTTGTGCTTCTGGGGTATGGGTAGTCCCTTCCTCATTACCTCCATGACTCTGGCAAAGAGTCAGCATCTCCTTTTCATGCTGCCTCTGCCTTTCCCTTTCCTCAGCTTCCAGGCATTGCAGTTTCTCATTCTCCTCAACCTGCAAATGTCACAGTTTCTCATTGTCCTCATTCTGTAGATGCCTTGGTCTCTCTGCTGCTTCTATTTCCACATGCTTAGCCTCCAACTCAAGTTTCTTTAGCTCCAGATGAATTTTTAAGTCCCCTGCAGAAAGGTTGAGCTGTCTATTCTCTGAGTGTGGTACATCTCCACTGCCAGTCTGATCATCCTCCTGGTTGCTGTTTTCTGATGCAGCTGTGACCAAAGCTGCAATCATGTCTGCCTTAGTCAGGTTTCTATGCACCAGTCCCCTAGCCTGGCACATCTCAGCCAGCTAGCTCCTTGTCAGCTTTCCGTACTCCTCTGCTTTTATGCTGCCTGCTCTCCCTGAGTAACTAAGCTAACAAAAGAAATAAAACAATTGTGATCTGAACTCTGAGTCTTCACTGTGTGGCTGATTTAGAGTACAAAATCACCTTCAGTGATCACTGTTCACAAACTATAGGAATTCATACTACCCACACTACTACAAGCCAGTTAGTATTTTCCAGCCAATTAATATGTGGTGTGGATAACCCACGACTGCCAAACAATTAATATGTGATGCCTGTGTACTGGCCCAGCAATCAAGGAGCCCCAATCCTCAGCACTAACACCAGTGAGAGGCATCCATATAGGGAAAGGATAATAAATACATACACAGTAAAGTACAATTTCCCTTAAGAGTACACAGAGATCACAGTCAGTCTGAGGCTGGTCTCTCCCTTTCTCTCCAGGTCCCCAATAAGACTCCCCAGTGGCACAGCTGTAGGGTCCAGATCTCAGCCTAGTGAGCAAGCTAAAACCTCCAGTACCCTCTCTGTCCAACCAGTGCTTCATGTCCCTGCCCAAGTAGCTGACACATATACACTTTGAGATAAGAGTTATATACAACCACACAGACACTCCTGGGGAAGGCTGGCACAGGTTCTCCAGCTGTGCCCCTTTTATCCAGAATATACAGTAGTACCACTTGCCACCACCCACTAATACTTATCAGCTACTAAAAAGGCCTTAACAAAGTGTGTCCAATTATTACTGTGCAATGTTATTATCCAAATGGTAAGTGCAACTGAACAGTCAAAGTTTACTGGATTGGCTTGGCCAGTATCACTATATACATGCAATGTACTCTAGAGCTTAAATTATCTCTACACAAAACAGCCACAGTTGAAAGGTTTAAAAATATTTAATAATAAATAATAAAACACAAGACAATGCTTCTTACTACACAGTGCTAGTCAAGAGTTCAGAGATCACAGAGAAATACTTAAAATAATACAGTAGAAAAGTTCTGACATCAATACAGAAAAAAAACTAATCTAATTTTCCTAGTTCCTAGCTATATCTAAGAAAAAACACAGTTCTAAAATAAACTTACATATAGAACACAGGCAGAGTGCTGGTGAGTTGGATGTTCTCAAGACAAATGCTCAATGCCCTCATTCGTTCTGTCCTTAAATTGATAACACTGTACCACTGATTCATTTCAGATTGCATCATTTCGTTCTGGTTCCCAGGCTAACAGAAACTCAGAGGTTAATAGCCCTTTGATCTTGCAGCTGGTCAGAAAGCCAGAGCAATAAAAGAAATTATACATGTAAATTCTAGCCATTAACTCTGGCCTCAAAACAATAGGCAGAATGCCTCCCTGTAGACATCTAGGCTCCAAGTTTTAGATCAAAGAATTTCACAATGCTTGACTTATCAGCTTTCTTACAGCAGCGTGCACTGTTGTTACATTTTTTTTCCAGTTCAACATCCAATACAGTCTTTTCACATTTAAGAGAACAAGCCTGTGGCTTACATTAATATTTACAAATGACAGAATTATCTACAAAATTCTATCTATCTAGGCTGGCAGCCTTCACCTATCTTCACACACAGAAAAAGGTCTACATAACTGGGGCATCCTCAGCAGATACATTTGTTGGACACTCATGTTCTGCCCCAACATGCAGCAATACACTGTGGGACCATGCAAAGGTCAGAGATCAGAAACTCTTCCACCTCCATAATAGGTCGTTCAAGTAATGGCCAAGTAAGTACCCAGAAACCTACCTTCCATTTCAGTGGCATGTACTAGTTCAGTGGCCCTGAGAAATATCATTTCATAACTACATCCCTGGCCACCAAGTACATTAATGTGCACCAGATATTTCTTAACATGATCCTAGTAGGCAGTCGGCAGCATCCAGACCAAAGAGGTGTTGATCATATAGATGGACAGCCTAAAGTAGCACCTCATTCTCTGCATCTGAGGACTTTGAATTAAATGTAGTTTTTCCAGAATTTTTTAGTATTTTTTCCACTCTGTCAGTTTTTCGTATTGTATGGAAGACACTGGCATTCACATCTTGTTCATGAGTGGCCTTGAAAACTCCTTCCACTACCAATCTCTTCTTTGCCAATACAATATACTATTTGTGTGTCTGGTAGCCATATAGCTCTATGCACAATTTTTAAGTAATGTCAGGCATGCAACTGTCCCCAGAATATAACACCATATCTCTCAACTGTCCACATTTTCACAGAATGTCCAGATTTTTGCCTAAAACTGACAGAGGTTAAAAAATGTTTGCACATGAGATATGTCTGTAAGCTATACAACAGGCGAACATTTTTTTTCTTGAAATGGATATGACAAGGCCAGCAAGAATGTGTTGCATCAAGCACTAATATGTGCAGATGGTTGTGTCTCCCATGAAGCTTAGCAATCTTTCAGCTCAGCATTGCCTTACCTTTTCAGTACCGCTCTCAAGCCACCTTTCCAAAACACTTAAATGTATTGGCTAACTTATTTCATATTATATAAACAACTATAGTAGCAGTTAAAAGCAATCACACTTGACAAAATGATCTTATAAAAACAAATACTTACTTTTGGTAGAATCAGAGCTTTAGTTTGCCTTAACAGTTACTCTTATGTTCAGCTGTTGCAGGTTCACAGGTTGCTGCTATATGAGTTATTCCACACACAATGGTTCTCAGTGCCTTCCCTTCTCTGTATATAGTGCAAATTCACCTCATTTAGCATTATGATTATGCTAATTATGGCTCAACTTCTTGTTTCTGAATTGGTCAATTGATGTATTGAGATAACCTGCTAAACACTGCACTCATTTCTACTCAATGCCACACATACTACTGGGTCTGGGCAGCACTGTCCATGCATGGCCAACGCCGTGACTCCAAGAGGAGATATGTAATTCCATGTATAACTTTATGTAAATGGAATCTCTGTATTATTTTTTTCAGTAGAATATAGATGGATAAGGGACTGTCATGTTTCACCCCTTAAAGTGTGTTTATGAACCATTTAAGTACAGTATCTGTTTGCCCCCCCCCCCATTTGCCACACAAACGAGCTGCCTGTCATTGTCTATCATTGCACAGCAGATGGTACACATGAGAATGACAGTGGAAATGACTTTTCTGCCATTTTTTTCTGTGATTCGTAAGGGTGAGACATCATCCCTGGAAAAGGAGAGAATAGTGTTGTAATAAAAGCACAAAGGTAGTGTGTGGAGGAGACTAAAATCATTCTCTGCTTCCTCCATAAAGATTACAGTCAGAGGCTCAGAGGCTCTTGCAGGAGAGCTATCAAGGACCTCAGTATAAGACAGTCACCTGGAATAATTTGGGACAAGTTGCCACTCTTGCCAATGACATCCCCCACATAGTGTCTGTAGCCCTGTGTCAGAAGTGTTCTGCCTTTTATACTGGCAAATTAGAGCGCTATTTGAGGGACCATATTTATGAACATGTCTATGACATGAAAAGGGGAAATGAGCATAGTGCCCTGTATAGACATATTAAACAATGCAATGACCATTAACTTCTTTTTCAGCCTTTGTTCCCTCATAAGCTGTACTACATACCTGTCCTATAGTTTCATACTACATTTTCTTCAGACATAAAGCAAACACTGCTTAGTACATACAGAAGAGCATTTTTATTCATTCATTTATTTATTTGTTTATTTGTCATTTGTTAACCAGGTTAGTCCAGCTAAGCCAAAGACCCATTTTCAGTGGAGACCCAAGGAGAAAAGCTCTAGAAAAAAAACAAAACAAAACAAAACATTAACATCCATACATTCAAAAAACGAGAATAATACATAGTTATATCATACATTCAAAAATCAAGAAAAATGACATAGTTATATTGTTGTATAGCAAAAGAAACTGCTCCTTCCAATGGAGACTGCTCATCATGAACCAAGAATAATGAGTACAAAAACACGTTCAGTCTCACCACAGAAATGACAACCAGGTAGCGAAGTATCATAAAACTTTAATAAAGACAAGCGCTTTCACGTATTAGACATACGCTTCTTCAGATCATAAATCCCAAGAAAACTAAACAGATTTATATACACAGTTACTGTGACTCAATCACATCAAATTGAAACAGGTAAAATCAATTAATCAATCTATACACAGCAATTAGCTAGTTAGTTATTCAACTGAAAGAATGAAAGAGCTTGCTCAAGTTTAAACATTTACAACTTGTATATACAAAACATCACTCAAGCATGCCCTTTTAATAAAACAATATTAGGCAAAACGAAAGTTAATGCTTTAAGAAATTGAACCACCATACAATATGTATAAATGTTAAAAACATACACTCATTCGACTCATATATTCAAAGAGTTTTGGAAGGCATTTCTTCAAAAACCAAAAAATAACTTATATTGTAAACACTTATATGTATAATTATGAGGTACTATTGTGAACATTAAATTCATTTTAAATATGAGACATTAAATAAATATATAGAAAAACTTTACTGAATAACTCTAGTTATCTAGTTATCTATCTAATTTATCTAATTATCTAGTTATATTGTTGTACATATTTACAGCAACAGAAGTTACATGAGAAGTGTATACAAAAATAAAATGCTGAGTGAACAGCAGATGGGAGTTTAGAGAAAAAATTCTGACTTAGGTTCACACTAGTATGTCATAATATTACGGAAAACAGAGCTATACTGGGAATAAATACATGATAGTGATGTTATTAACAGAGAGGATAAGTAGTAGAAAGGCTGAACAAATTAGAGTAATGAGAGGTATAGAGAGGTGTGGTAGGGGGATTAAGTAGGGTCTTGCCATGGGCAGGAGCTAGAATTAAGAATGTAACTTTTAAGTTCAGTTCTGAAGCAGGTTGTGCAATTGATGTTATGAATATTTGGTGGGAGATTGTTCCAGGCTTGGGACACTGCTCTGGAGTTAGAGGCAAGGACTTTTTTGATTCTATAGAGTAGACCCATTTTTTGATTTGTCTTTTTAATACAGTGTTGTATATGGAGGTCAAATTTTAATCAATCATCAATTATAATACCCAGAAGTTTAGTGTGAGAATCAACCTTGACAAGGGTATTGTCATGTGATGAGATGGAAAAGGTGGTTTTATAGTGGGAGAGAGATTTAGGGAAGAAAAAGAGGAGTCTGTTATTTGGGGGTTTAGGATGAGCTGGTTATCAGTTAGCCATTGTTCAACATTGTGAAATTGGGTTTTGAGTGATAGAGTTGAGGTGAGAGATGTCATCAGAGCAGGAGATAAGGGTAGAGTTATCAGCGTATTAGGGAGGAGGAGGTACAGGAAGAGTGGAGGTTGTTTGTGAAGATGCTGCAAAGGAGAGGTCCCAGTATAGAGCCTTGGGGGACACCAGTCTGAATGGATAAGACAGGGGAGCAGGACTCATGCCTCTCAACCTCTTAGAGCAAAAATCTGGACAAAGACAAAAATAAAACCGGGACAAAGGCTCAAAAATAGAGACAATTTTTAAATGTTACTCTTACAAACTTAGAAAGTTGATAGAATAACAGGTTTTACATTAGCATGTTTTTTTGAACGGTATGAAGTCTGAAACTGAAATGTCTGTCATTATTTTGTAACTTCACACTTTAATGATTTGCCACTAATTTCCCAGAAAACTACAATTTTATGAAAAACAGAACAGAAATATGAGGCAAAAATCTGAACATTCTGCAAAAATCTGTATAGCTGATAAATATGAAGCAGGTAGAAAGCCATTTGACTGACTGTAGCCTATGGGAAAGATAGTTAGAGAACCAGAAAATAGCAGAGGAGGACAGATTGAGATCATCTAGTTTAGTTAGTAGTTTAGAGTGTGAGACTTTGTCAAAAGGTTTTGAGAGGTCAAGGAAAAGGCATGACACCAGTAGTTTTTTGTCTGTGGCCTCTGCGACAGTATGCATGAAAGGCAGAAGGGCAGTGGATGTGCTATGGTTTGACCTAAAGCCATTTTGTGTAGGGGTCAGAAGGTTTTTGTCAATTAGATAGTTAAGAAGCTGATTGTATATGCATTTTTGTAGAATTTTGTAGAGTGGCAAAAGAATGACTATGGGTCTATAATATGATGGATCGATGGAGTCACCTCCTTTGTGTAATGGTATGGTGTAGAAAGATTTCCAGATGTCAGAGATAATAGATTCTTTGATTGACCTATTTACAAGTATAGAGGCAGGGTAGGCTGTTGAGTAAGCTGCAAGTTTAAGAAAGAGGGGAGGGAGGTTATCTGCATAGGGGGGCATGGTTTTAGTTTAAGTAGAAAAGATGTTATGTAATCAGTGGGGACAGGGTGTAGAGAAAAAGAGAATGCATTGATTGTGTTAGGAGAGGTGGGTGGAACATTTTTACTTCTGTCTGTGTGAGTTAGTTTGCAAATAGATTCAATGAAATAAGACTTTAGTAGAGTGGCAGTTTCTTGTGGAGTACAGTTTGGATAGCGGTTTGGGGTAGTGGGTTTTCCAGGGTGTAGGATCTTGTTAATGATGCACCAGAATTGTTTAGGGTTAAAGTTGTGGGTGAATTAGGCCTCATAGTCGAATTTTTTCTTGTCTTTATTAATATGCTTTTTTGTAAGATTTCTGAGCTCTTTATATTTTTTAAGTAATACAGTAGATTTAGTTTTTAGTCAATTTTTCCAGATGCTATCCCAATTTATCATAAGATTGAGGGTGTCCTTAAAGAGCCAAGGGGTATGGGTTATTTTAATCCTAACTTTCCTTAGTGGTACTGGGGTAGTAAGGATATCAAGGAAAATACGGTTGAAAACTGCATCATTGAGAGGAGGGTTTTTTGAGTCTGGACCAGTTTATAGATGAAAGCCTATTATTGAATGTTTGGACATTGAAGGAAGAGAGGTTGTGATGGCCTGTGCAAAGATGGACCCTGGGTATATGTACTGAGTGTCTACGTACAAAGATGGGGAGGTGGTTAATCAAGGAGTCGGGGAGTGTGCCTGGGTTTAGGTATAATTTTGGATCAGAGGTAAGGATCCAATTTAGGTTGAAGCTGTTATTGTTATTTTTATTAAAGTGAGTGGTTGTTGTAATGAGTTGGTTGAAGCCGTGGAGATTGTTGTTAAGACTGGGAGAAGTGGCTGATAGTTTTTGCCAATCAATGTTGACGTCTCCAAGGATAATAGTCTCATTGGGGATGTGGAGAGAAATCCATGAAAGGATGGGTTCAAGGATAGGAATATTATTTCCAACTGGAATTTAGATAGCTGCAATAGCAAATTTGTTTTGTGGGTTTAGGTGACAGTTCAGAATAAGTAGCTTGGCTGGGTGGAAGTTTGGGTGAGCTATTGGTAAGGGTTGTGACAAAGGGAGATACTGCCAGCACAGCTACCTGGAATTTTGTAAATAATTATATGTCATTTGTGAATATCAATATGATTCATATAAGATGCTTGTGTTACAACTGTATGGCATGTGTATATCAAACTTGTTTGTACAGATGTGTGTTGAAAAGAGTTTTTACAAAGTGCTTGAAATGTATCCACAGTGAGTCCTACTGGAATAGAACAGAAATGTACATGCACTATTGTAACTGTTTAAATGCATATATTTTAACAGTGGAAACTGGAACACAGGAGGTTATCTTCAGTCCAACAAAACTTCAGAAAAATAGCTGAAATTAAATTACTTTATGGATATGCAATAAAATGCGATATCTTTCAGTTTCAATGCATGAAGGAGACACAATGTCTAAAACTAGGGAGCTTTCTGTATTGTCTCTAAAGTGAAATAATTACTAATCTTTAAATGTGAAAGAATGTAATTATTTTATTACTTCCAGCATCTGACAAAGATCTAAGGTTTATGTATTTTCACAGGTAGATGTTAAATAATGCCAGAGTCCATTAGCGGGGGGGGGGTCATCTGAGATAGAGTCAGATGATAATAAATTGTGTCATTCTGCAAGCTATCCCAGCAGTAGTATTTGAGATATTAATTTGAGAAATTTCTGAGGGAGACATCACTCTGTATTCTGTCTTGGACCTGGCAACAAGACGACTTATTCACCACATATCTGCCTTGCTCCGATGAAGTAAGTTGACTAGGGTATAGTAATTCTCTTAGATTCGGTTAGGAATATACTGAAGCATAGTTTAGATGCTTTTCTTTATTTATTTGAGACTGTCCTGCAATGTTGCTTTAAATATTTCCTGTGGTTTTGAACTCTGATGTCACCGTGAATATATACTGAGTATTTTCTTGTTCTTTTATTATTTATTATTAAATATATTTAAACCTTTCATTGTGGCTGATCTTTGAGAGACATATTTAAATTCTGAGAGTACTTGCATATTTATTTGGTGACACTATGTAGGCCACTCCTAAAAGCCTTGCTCTTGGTCAAACTACCATTTGTATTAATAGTAACATTACACAGCAAGATTGGACACCCTTTGTTAAGAGCCTTAAAGTAGCTGATCAGGAGTTGGATGGTGGCAGTGATAACTACCTTATAGTCTGGGAAATGGGAGCATAGCTAGTAAAAGTCAGGAAAGAACCCTCTGCAAGTAGGACCAGGTGCAAGGCAGGAACTAATACAGGTAGACAAAAATCCCAGCACCAATTACAGTGAAAAACACCAAACAAGACTAGTAAAGTAAATACATAAGTTTTTTATTCAAAAAGTAGTGTACATTCCAGACCGGTTTCAGCCAACAGGCTTTCCTCAGTGGGAATAAAATCTAGTAAACATGTGCCAACCTTTCCCAGGTGTGTGTATGTATAAATCAAACCTCAAAGTATGTGTGTGTTTCAGCTACTTGGGCAGGGACACGAAGCACTGGTTGAACAGAGACAGTGCTGGAGGTCTTGCCTTGGCTACTCAGCTGAGACCCCAACTTTATAGCTGTGCCAGTGGGGAGTCTTATTGTGGATCTGGAGAAAAAGGAATAAACCAGGCCTGGACTGACTGTGGTCTCTGTGTGCTTTTAATGGAAATTGTACTTGATACAGAGAGCTGCATCTGGAAAAACTGTGCATGTTCCTTGTCATCCTCTCAGCATATCTCCCCCACTGTTGCCAGTGGTGAGGATTGAGGCTCCTTGATTACTTGTCCAGTGGTGGGTCATCACATGGGGCATGAGTTAGACTACAGTTTGCTACTTTTCCCCTTTTTTTGGTGTTCCTATCTAGACAGTAAATGTTGCAGTGGGGGGGGTTATAATTCAGTGTTAGAGATATGTGTTTTAGCCATGTTTTGGCAAGTTGGGTGTGCGATGGATGAAAAAGAAAAATTTTGAAGTGAGTTGGATGAAGTGGTGATGACTGTACCCAAAGGTGAGAGACTGGTGATTGGAGCAGATTTCAATGGGCATGTTGGTGAAGGGAACAGAGGGGATGAGGAAGTGATGGGTAGGTATGGTATTAAACAAAGGAACGCAGAAGGTCAGATGGTAGTGGATTTTGCGAAAAGGAAGGACATGGCTGTGGTGAATACATATTTTAACAAGAGGGAGGAGCATAGGGTAACATACAAGAGTGGAGGAAGATGCACACAGGTGGATTATATCTAATGTAGAAGGGCCAGTCTGAAGGAGATTGGAGACTGTAAAGTGGTGGCAGGGGAAAGTGTAGTTAGGCAGCATAGGATGGTGGTTTGTAAGATGCCATTGGTGATCAAGAAGAGGAGGATGAGTGTGAGGGCAGCACCAAGGATCAAATGGTGGAAACTGAAAAAGGGTAATTGTGAGGTGGAGTTCAGGGAAGAGTTAAGACAGGCACTGAGTGGCAGTGAAGAGTTACTGAATAGCTGGGTAACTACAGCAGAGCTAGTAAGAGAGATGGCTAGAAAGGTGCTTGGTGTGACATCTGGAAAGAGGAAGGAGGACAAGGAGACTTGGTGGTGGAATGAAGAAGTACAGGAGAGTATACAGAGAAAAAGGCTGGTGAAGAAGAAGTGGGATTGTCAGAGAGATGAAGAAAGTAGACAAGAGTATAATTAGATGAGGTGCATGGCAAAGAGAGAGGTGGCAAAGGCTAAGGATAAGGTGTATGAAGAGTTGTATGAAAGGTTGGACACTAAGGATGGAGAAAAGGACCTATACCGATTGGCTAGACAGATGGACCGAGCTAGTAAAGATGTGCAGCAGGTAAGGGTGTCAAAGGATAATGAGGGAAATGTACTCACAAGTGAGGAGAGTATGTTGAGCAGATGGAAAGAGTACTTTGAGGGGCTGATGAATGAAGAGAATGAGAGGGAGAGAAGGTTGGATGATGTGCGGATAGTGAATCATGAAGTGCAGTGGATTAGCAAGGAGGAAGTAAGGACAGCTATGAAGAGGATGAAGAATGGAAAGGTTGTTGGTCCAGATGACATACCTGTGAAAGCATGGAGGTGTTTAGGTGAAATGGCAGTGGTGTTTTTAACTAGATTGTTTAATGAAATCTTGGAAAGTGAGAGGATGCTTGAGGAATGGAGAAAAAGTGTTTTGGTACCGATTTTTAAGAATAAGGATGATGTGCAGAGCTGTAGTAACTACAGAGGGATTAAACTAATCAGTCACAGCATGAAGTTATGGGAAAGAGTAGTAGAAGCTAGATTAAGAAGGGAGGTGATGATTAGTGATCAGCAGTATGGTTTCATGCCAGGAAAGAGCACTACAGATGTGATGTTTGCTCTATGAGTGTTGATGAAGAAGTACAGAGAAGGTCAGAAGGAGTTGCATTGTGTCTTTCTGGACTTAGAGAAAGCATATGACAGGGTGCCTAGAGAGGAGCTGTGGTATTGTATGAGGAAGTCGGGAGTGTCAGAGAAGTATATAAGAGTGGTACAGGATATATACGAGGGTAGTGTGACAGTGGTGAGATCTGCGGTGGGAGTGATGGATGCGTTTAAGGTGGAGGTGGGATTACATCAAGGATCAGCTCTGTGCCCTTTCTTATTTGCAATGGTGATGGACAGGTTCACAGACGAGATCAGACAGGAGTCCCTGTGGACTATGATGTTTGCAGATGACATTGTGATCTGTAGTGAGAGTAGGGAACAGCTGGAGGAGACCCAGGAGAGGTGGAGATATGCTCTAGAGAGAAGAGGAATGAAGGTCAGCAGGACTAAGACAGAATATGTGTGTGTGAATGAGAGGGAGGATAGAGGAATGGTGAGGATGCAGGGAGTAGAGATGGCGAAGGTGGATGAGTTTAAATACTTGGGGTCAACAGTTCAGAGTAATGGTGAGTGTGGAAGAGAGGTGAAGAAGGGAGTACAGGCAGGATGGAGTGGGTGGAGAAGAGTGTCAGGAGTGATTTGTGACAGACGAGTACCAGTAAGAGTGAAAGGGAAGGTCTACAAGAGAGAAGTGAGAACAGCTATGTTATATGGGTTGGAGACAGTGGCATTGACAAAAAGGCAGGAGTCAGAGCTTGACGTGGCAGAGTTGAAGATGTTAAGATTTGCACTGGGTGTGACAAGGAATAAGTATATTAGAGGGTTGGCCCAGGTTGGAATGTTTGGAGACAAAGCCAGAGAGGCAAGATTACGTTGGTTTGGACATGTGCTGAGGAGGTATGCAGAGTATATTGGGGAAAAGATGCTAAGGATGAAGCTGCCAGGTAACAGGAAAAGAGGAAGGCCTAAGATAAGGTTTATTGATGTGGTGAGAGAGGACATGCAGGTGGCTGGTGTGACAGAGCAAGATGCAGAGGACAGGAAGAAATGGGAACAGTTGATCTGCTGTGGCGACCCCTAACGGGAGCAGCCGAAAGAAGAAGAAGCCATGTTTTTGATATGGTTAGGATATGTGCAGAGTAATGGGCTATCCAAGGGAGTAAGTCTGTAATTTTAAGTAGACTTTGTAAGTTTATTGAGTAGATAGTGAGACATTTGGTCGCATAGAGGGTGCGGGGAGATTGGTAACTAGTGAATGAAAGTTTAGTGGTAGGATGAATGGAGGTGGGAAAGCCTGGATTGGGGTGGATGTCCTCATCATGTAGAAGAGCTGTTAGTCAGGTGGGTTTGGACAGGTAGATATAGGAGATAACGGATTTGTATTTGGGTTAGGTGAGGTAGGAGTCAGTGCAAATAGTTTGAGTTTAAGGAGTTGTATACTGGAGACATTAAACAAAGGAGAAGCTAATAATCTCCTGAGTGTCTTTTGGTTATGGGATCTGTGTGTATGTAGTAGATGGTTGTAAATAATTCAGTTCTACATGACAGGAAGTTAGGAATGAGAAACAGAACAGTAGAAAGCTTATGAGGTTGAGCTGAATGATTAAGATGAAAGTTATGAGGAGAAGAAGATGTAAGTGTGAAACAGAGGTAGAGGGTGTTTGTGTTAGTTAGGTTTTAGTTTGGGAGGAGAAAAAGGAAGATGAAGAGAGGGAAAAAAGTATGAAGGAGAATGAAAAATCAGGTGTGAGCTGCTAAAGATTAGTAGGTGGGTAGCTGATTGTGGGATGGGAGAGGGGTGGTAGGTGGGAGGGAGGAAGTTTAGATTGGGCGGAGAATTGCATGATTGGGTAGTGAATGGGGCTATGCATAGTTTTTGAGAGTATAAATCTAATCACATTGTTAGAAACAGTGACTAGTATATGTAACTTCAACAATACTAAAGCAATAATAACACAACAAAATATAATGTCTTGCTTGCTAACACAAAATAGAGACCAGAGCAGATAAATATTTAAAACATCCAGTTCATAATATGCAACCATAGCATGAGCCAACTATGTTTAGCTCTACAGTGATAACACCTGTAGCTTATAAGACAATAGTCGAGCACAAGTACTGTAGAATGTGACACTATACAACTCCAACAGCAGACAATATGAAGCTCCTTTCAGGTTGGTTTTAAATTACAACTGTTAGTTCTGAATAGTCATCTTGAACTGACATCAATGTATGTTGACATATTATGTGTCCGTTAGCAGATATAGTAAACAGAGCCAACATAAAGGTACCTGGAAATGTGTTTTTTGCAAAGCTTGCCCTTTTATACAGATACATAATATATTTGAACACCCAGTCACCAAGAAGAGTTATTCCTTTCAAGGTTATGCCACATGTACCAGCAAGAACATTGTATATTTAGCCATCTGTGAGGCATGCTCTTCCTACTATGTAGGTAAAACAAATAGGGCTTTTAAGGAATGGATTTTATGCCATCTATCAAACATAAGAAATCAAGTAGCTACAAATGAAGCTGAACGAAAGCCCAAGGGGAGGTGACATGAGAAACAGAACAGAGGTGGAAGAGGCCAAGTGGATTATGGAATTGAGAGCAGATAAACCACCGGGCCTTAATGGAATGGTACCTCTAAAATCCATTCTGAAAGAACGGAGCATAAACATAAAAAGTAGAAACAGGAAGAGGGAATAAGCAGAGCTTATTCCTGCTACTTGTAACTTTGGAAGATTACCACCAGAGGGACCTGTCTCCATTAACCATGGAAGAGGAACCACCCCTGAACAGCATGATTGATTGAACACTATTTAAAAGTTTTGCCTTGATGGAAGTGAATAAAGGCTCTGAAGAAGGTTTTACCGAAAGCACTTATCCTACATTCTTTTCATTTGTTTTGTCTTTTAAAAGTTTTATTAAATCACAAATTTTATCGTGTCTATGGTGGTATGTCTGTATTGTTTTTTACTTTGGGAATTACAGGAAGGTGGAGCATCACACAATGAAAAAATAACAGAAAAAAGGGGAACATGATTATGGATCATTAAAAAGATTATGTAAAACCACAGAAGGAGGCATTTCAACAATAAAACATTCACGATGGTAAGAATATCGACAAATCATGTTTAAACTATTTGGAGGGTGATACAGAGAGTGTGAAATGATGAATGTGGTAAGAATGGATCATATAAATAAACTTTGATGTACACATGGGAGTCATATATGAAGAATGCAACGGTATTGTGTTGAGTTTTGTGTGTGTGTGTGTGTGTGTGTGTGTGTGTGTGTGTGTGTGTGTGTGTGTGTGTGTGTGTGTGTGTGTGTGCTTGACGCGTGTGTGAAAACCCAGTCAGAGATATTCGATAATGTTTTGGACAGTTGAGAGGTCTGCAACATCATATCTTGGCCAACATGCCTGAAAAAAAATACATAAATGACTATTTGTATCGAAACGAGACACACTATTCATGCCATTTTTCAAAAAGGACTACAGTAAGCATAAGGCTGCCAGTAGTACAAGACACAAGTATAACCTATTTCACCATTTCACAAAGTTAAAGGTAACTCCTTGAAAAGTAGTGTTATGTGAAGCAGTAAAAGAACCAGGAACCAGAACAGTTTTGGTTAGAATGCCAAACTGAATGCAAATGCATTTACATTGTTTTCATCCTGTCACAGTTGACAACCATTAAAAAAATAAGAGCAAGTTTCTTAAAAAAGTCTGGCATGCTTCAATATTTTCAGCTCTAGCACTGGTAACCTAACATGACACCATGCTGGAGACAGGAATTTTAGAAAAATACATTTCAAAATACCAAAAGAAGCTCTATCATGACAGTTTCAGCTAGAAAATAAATAATTCCACCAAACGAAAACGCACACAGCAGTTGCCACTAAAGTAAGTGATGCTGCAACATATGCAAAACAAAAAAACAGTTAAAAAAAGCGTAACAAATCACTTACTATTCAGTAAATGTGCATTTAAACAAAGAAATCTAAAGATTCCACATGCCAGCTGTCCTTCCAGTGGTTAATATACATAAAATGTTAACAGAGTGGGACCACCTTTTCATTGCCATGTCTTCCTACTCTGATGATAAATATAGACTGCAATTTAACTAATAGCTACACCTTTCAGTGCTGGTTCAGTACCCATCTGTTCAGCAGAGCTTGTACCAGTTCATAGTGAAAACCAAAAGTGCATCTGAATGGAGCACAAATGAATAAGTGATCACTTACCTCTACCTACAAACACTTAGCTTTTTCCTCAGGCTAATACAGGTGTCTCATCGATAAAGAGACTTAAAAGGAGCCATTTAGTAATTCTTGTCAGAATGTTGGATAGACTGTTTAAAGTCAGTGAAAGGGTTTATATTTAGCAAGATGACCAAGCCTTCAAAATTGCTCTGATATAGATTGATTGAAGTTGTAACATTTTATATCTGCTACAGTACAAGAAACATGTTACCATGCTCCTTTTTCATCAGCTAGCCTTCATCTTATATCAACATTTTGAGGCATTTGATGTTTTTTTTCAGACGCTGTCAAAAAAAACTGTCTAAGACCAAGTATTTTAAGGGTATTATTGAACAATTCCTTGCAAAAGGGGCAGAAGTTCCCTTCATATATTTTCTTAAAGAAGCAATTATTGACAGTCCCCTATAGACAGTAACATGTTTAGCATCGATTTCTATAAAGTCTACCAGTATTTATTTATTTATTTATTTATTGATGATTAAACTGTTTGATCAATTATAAATTACTATACTCTGTTTATAGCATCTCACTATCATGCAGATCCCAGGGAGGAGATACATATCATTGTTCTGAATCTACATACATACATACATATATACATATGTACTATATATTTGTAGGTTGATAGAGGGTGGAATGATAATGGGAGTTATCTGGAGTAGATCACAGAAATAGACACAAGAGACTTATGTATGAAGTATGCAATGGGATGCCATATATATATATATATATATATATATATATATATATATATATATATATGGATTCCTATTACAAGAACGAAAGTTCACTACTTCAAACTTGTAATAGGAAGCCTCACTTCTGCGAAAGTTCACTTTAACGAAAGTGAACTTTTGCATAAGTGCACTTCACCGAAAACACCGCAGCACAGTGGAGGACATACAAAACAAGCTATGTTCTCCACTATGGTGGGATAGTCACAGACCTTAGGGTTAGGGCACGGATTAGGGTAAGGGGATAGTTAGTAAAGCTATCCCCTTACCCTAACCCATGCCCTAACCCTAAGGTTCGTGACTAATGCACCATAGTGGAGGACATTGCTATGTCCTTCATTGCACTGCAGTCATCACGGACCTTAGGGTTAGGGCATGGGACCCATGCCCTAACCCTAAGGTCCGTGAGTACTGCATGAAAGTTCAGTACAGCACCCGTTCATTGTACTGAACTTCATGTAAGTGCACTTTCGATTAAGCGCACTTTCGCTGCAGTGAGCATTCCATGCACTATTTCGAACTAGTGAAAATTCGATCTAGTGTATGGAACCCATATATATCACACACACAAACACACACACACACACACACACACACACACACACACACACTTTTTTTCCTTTAATGGATTCTGTCTAACATATGCAATGGCAATAATATTCCTCTGAAATTTGATTCAATGAAAACAAAAAAATTGGAAATATGGATTTGGCCATCCTGCAGAACACATTATAAAGCCCATTTCTGAGGTTTGCTGAGTCAAGTTTCAGCGCATATGATACCTATTGGTGGTGCTGGACATAATCTGCTTACGATAAGTGACCATAATCAAGTACACATTATTAAGCAACTTGAACAATGGAGTCTAGCTGTGATGTGGGTCTGGCTTGACATAATAACAAAGTATATTTAGATGGCTGGATAAGCAAGACTAGAACACTTGCATATCATTAGACCCCAAAACTCATAATATGAGAGTATAACAAATAACTGAACACTCAAAGCACTGAAATGCAAAAAGATTGAGCATAACTGCTTCAAGGGTTGGGAGGGTGGCCTAATGGTTAAGGTGTTTGTCTTACAAACACAAGGTGCAGGGTTTGAGTCTCACAAGGGATAATTGGCTAGGCTTAAAATGGCTTGCAGTCAGCCTAGTACTAACCTATAAACTTCATATAATCGGAAAAAAAAATGTAAAACAATTCCTTTTTGCAGGGGAAAAGCCATTTCATACAAAGCAAATAATAACACTCATTTATTAACCAGGTAGGCTCACTGGATACAAATTCTCTTTTCAGGGGCAACCTGTATGTAATTTCTGGTTAAATGATTTATTCAAGGTCACACAGTAAGCAAACGAATGTTGAGGGAATCAAACACTGTTCTACAGGAACTATAGGTCAAAACTTTATCCCTCAGCTCCAACTGCCAGATAAGATATACCCAGTATCCAGGTAGTTATCTGCTTTCTTCCATTTTTTAAGCTAGACTAGTGTCTACTGTTTCCCATTGACTTCAGTGAGCTACTGAGATGGGTTTTATGTAGTTATAATGCTTTTTAAGAACTGAGTATTGAGTGGGTAGATTCCTGCTCTAGTTCCAATATACATTTTATTTTACATAATTTTGATGTCTCTTAGTAATGTACAGATCTGTTTTCTTTATTACGCTTTCAGTTTGTTTAGACAAGAAAGATCAAATCCATTTTGCCAGTAATGTCTCTTCATTTTACATTATTTTTTTTGCATTTCTATTTCTAATATGAATTAATTTTATTTCTACAAAGAATAATGCTCACAGCGCTATGTTCGCCTGATAGTAAACAAAACGTATAAAGTACAACAAAAGACCAGGCTTAAATTGTGGGAAGTGTACTTACTATATTGAATTCAAGTCAGTCACGTAAAATAACCAATGTTCCACATATATAATCCAATATAAAACAGAGTCAAAATCACCATGGAGTGTTCATTCGAACCTACTCATCCACTGGGCAATAGCTTGTAGAAAAAACACGCAACCAGCATGTAAAAATAAATCCAAGCGTCCAGTAGAAACCACGTTTATTAAGATAATTAAAACACAGGGCTAGCGCTTTCAACGAATCTTCATCAGGCCAATGTCTCTTCATTTTACATTATTTTTTTTGCATTTCTATTTCTAATATGAATTAATTTTATTTCTAGGTTAGCTGATCCATTTATATATTCACGTGTTACTACTTATTGCTGTTTACTACTGGTTATTCATATTTTGTATGACCTATATTCAGGAAAGACTTGAGGAGGTACATTTAGGGATGAAGTTTGTTTTTTGGTTGGGGGCAATGTGTATGTATAATTTGTGTGTACAGTCTGTGGAGATATGATCCCTGTGGTGGTTACAGTTTTGTCCACTACTATGAGGTAACTGTTCTAACACATTGCTATAGCATCACAGTTGTGGGCATGTGCGCCACATGTACTCTCAAATATAACAGTGTCAACAGCCAAGTATGTGCTCCTTGTATCCCAGGCCTAGTATCTCCATTAGGCTGCCCTGCTGTTTGTGTGAGGCTATGCAACACTGTGACTACACTCACACAACAGGACTGTAGCTGAGCCTGAGTGCTCCTTCTGCCCTCCCTAGATGCATCAGAACAGATCTGCAAACTGCCTCTACCTGTGTCATGGCTGGTTGCACATTCCCCCAGGACTGCAACCTGTCCAACCTGGACTGTGAACCTTGGCTGGATGTGGCATCCTCCTGGACTATAAGTTATTATGCTTTTCCTTATGCCCTTTCTGTATGAGTCCAAAAACACATATTCTGTCAGAACTTTGGTTTATCCATTGCAATGCTAGCATACACAATGCTCCACTGTGTGACAACTGTACATGGCAGCCATGCACTCTGAAACAGTCACTGGAACGGTAGTAAAAATTACCAATAGTCATATCTTCAATCATTTTTCCTATATAGCACTATATAGTCTCATATCTACTTTATTCTGTATTCTGTGTTCCTTGCTTTAGTACAGTCTCCCACAAAATGGTTGTTGATTGTGCTTTGTATTTCTCTACAATGGGACTTGTAGCACAGCTGTTGTAGTGCAATCTGTTATCACTTCTGTTCTGGCCTATGCATGAACAATTATATCAATTAAAGTTGTGGCAACTGTGGAGCCAGGCTGTGCACTATTGACCATGGTCATCATGCTACCCAAGTTCTTGTTGTGGATGTTCTTCATCATGTAGGACATGTAGGGAATGAACACCTACAGAGATTGGCTACACAGCCGTCCCCCTCCCTCATTCTACTGACCACATATACTGTACTGCCATTTACATCAGTGCGCTCTTTCTCATGTGCTGCATTGCACCCCAGCTATCATTTTCACTCCTGGTCTTGACATGGCTTCTGCAAGGTCTCAAAATAGTAGGAGTCCTGCACAGTGCAACAGGGAGATCAAAATGTTTTTACATCTACTGTACACACTACTTAGGTGGATCTTTTGGAATATTTTCCAATCAGAATTCACACTTCTTATCTGACTCTTACATCATGCATTAAGATTAATTCATCATCTAAATGACAGCTGCTATTCTGGAAGACTTCTTGTGTGATGACAATTACTTCTTACATTCCTACATCCAGTAAATTTCCTTACACCTTACATTACTGTATTCATATAAAGTGGGGGCAAAGCATATAATCATCTGTTTATCTGTCTCTACAATCTTTCTAACTGAAAATATCTTTTGTTCACAATGCAGTCTAACAAACAAAGCAAAACTATACTTTCTTACCTAAAATTGCAGCATGATGTCTGAAATAATTTCACAGAGCACAATTATATTTATGTCCTAGCTTGCATTATAGATGCAATGCCTGAAATAATTCTAGTTGAATAAAATCCATCCCTACACTTGTGCTTTCACACTCCATTTAACACCCTCACTGCCCTTATTCTACAAAATAAATAAGTACTCCAGTCCCCAAAAAAGTTCTTCACCTTTCTACTCTTCCCTTCCATCTTTTGTTCTGTGTTCTTCTGCTTGCTCTTCCACCTTTCTGAATATTCTGTCACATCCCTTTTCTTCCCGTTTGTAAAATAAAACTAACTGACATATTCCAATATATCCCTTATATAGGTTCATAGGTGCTTACTAGGCTAACGGCCACAAGGGCCTTTTTAAGCCTAGCCATGAATCCCAAATCTCTGACAAGTTCTGGTACTTTTGGTAAGTTTAAGCAGGGGCTTGGAAGATTAATCATTTATAGGTTGCCTGTGTTCATTACAGACACAAGTACCTAACCAGGGATGAATTTCCTGTTCCCTGTCCAATTATCCAAGTTACATTTGAATTGAGTTAGGGAGAAACTCTGCTTAACATGGATGGGGAGCCTGTTCTAGAGAAGGGGTAGTCTCTGGGATACATACCTGTCTCTCCAGCAGGTCCTATTTATATCACAGGCAAGGTTTAAGTCTTTAGAATGGGTAATTCTGATGATGTTTGTTTTGCTGATATGCAGGAGTGGGGTCTGACAATGTCCTGCATGCCAGGCATAGATCTCACCTCAACAGCCTGTAGGAGACAGAATACAGGTGATTTGCATAGGACATGCCACTTATGCCCTGTATTATTTTAGTGAGAAACCTGTGTGGATGTTCCAGTTGTTGGATATTCCTAGTTAGGTGCATACTAAAGGGGGCATTGTGCTCAATGATAGGTCTGATGAATGCTGAATACAATGGAACAATGACTTCCCTGGACTTAGATGCCATACCTTTGTTTATAAGTTGTGCAACATAGAATGGTTTCCTCACTACTGTAGACATGCGATAGTCCCCAAGTCCCTAACTACTGGGTCAACTCCAAGGGGTGTGTTGTCAATATGATAGTTACCACGGTGGATGACTTCTTGATGGATGCTATTATGCATTTCTTGGCATTTAGTTTTAGTCCATATCTCTGACACCAGTGGTTTGTCTTTGACAGCCCTTCCTGGAGAATATTTGTGTCAGTGTGGGATTCAATGACAGCTCCTAATTTGCAGTCTTCTGCAAATTTAGTCAGCCAGAGGCCATTGAGATTGGCCTTGACATTAGAGAAGTAAATGCCAAAAAGGAGTGGTCCAAGGATTAATCCCTAAGGGACTCCACTTGTGACTGGCCTCTTTGTAGAGGTGGACTCCCCAATTTTAACTTCCTGAGTCCTGTCTGTGAGCCATCTGGCTATCCACCAGATGACATACGAGTTTGTACTTTACCTCTTGAGTTTGTCAACAATGCCCGAGTGAGGTATTGTGTCAAATACCTTGGCAGGTCAAGGTAAGCAGTGTGAATCATTTTGCTCTCATCCATCGCTTTGGTGACCTTCTCAAAAAAGTTCACCAGGTTGAGTAGGCATGACCTGCCCTTGATGAAAAAAAAACTGGGTTGGGTCTAGTGGCAAGTCAAGGTAAGCAGTGTGAAGCATTTTGCCCTCACCCATCGCTTTGGTGACCTTCTTAAAAAAGTTCACCAGGTTGAGTAAGCATGACCTGCCCTTGATGAAACCAAACTGGGTTGGGTCTAGTGTCTGAAGGCTTACTATATCATTATTGATCATATGGGCTCTGAGCTGTCCATGTTGCAGTTTATTTTTTTTTATTTTGCTTTACATTTTTGTTAAACAGAGGAAGACATTCAGAAAGAATCATAATGTGATCACACTGGAATAAACAGCATTATCAAGGGAGAATGACACATCTCAAAGATGATTAGACATGCATAAGTGACAATTTAGCACAAACGTGGCTGGCGCAGTGCTGCATAATGCAGTCATGCTGTTACAAAAATGGTATTTAGCAATGAAGTGAGTGAAACTCCACATGAACAATTATATGGCCAGAGAACATTTGCATACAGGTATCATACTTGATGCAATGTTTGTTCATATATACATCAAAGTCCCACATGTCTTCATCATGGGCAAATGTACCTTTACTCACTGCACACACAAAATCCAGGCACATTATCTGTCATACTCAACCCCTAGAAATTAATTCTTATTAGAAAAATAAAACATAAAATAGACTAAAAAGCATACTGACCAAATTCGCCTTCCAGGTAGTGTAAAAAACATTACAAACTGCACGTACAAAATTTGTCCATAACATATTCCAGTAATAGTAACAACCTAAGTGAAATCCCCTAGAAGTGAAATTCATTCTTACTAGAATTACAGTGCTTAAAAAGAGGAAAATAAGCCATGCTGATTAAATTATCTAATCAGAAAACTGCATTATCGTCAAAATGAACCAAATTCTAATTTACTAATCTAATTTAATCTAAATAAATGAAACTAACTATAAAGTATAACTAAACAGCAAAGTAATAAATCATACAATAATCCCCACTGACCTGTAAAAATGTATCAGAAAGAAAACTAACCCTACAAACAATATTTAAACCACAGTGTAAAACCATTCTTGGGATACATTCCATTCCTAAAACCTAAGCAAGCTGCATAAATCTCTTTTCAGTAGAAAGTTATGCAATTACCATAACCCATTGATGAAAACAAGAAACACTACCCTTAACAATAAAAAGCACATAAGATGGATAAATGGAATACATGGGTCTTTGGTTTGTGTGATACAGGAAATGTCTTGTACTGTAATATTAGGGAATCCAGTCTGTCAACTTGTGAGTTTCACACACATGTATCACATACTAAACTGCACATAGCCTGTGATGTTGTTACATAAGCCATATAGTGCATGCTTACTAATCTGCATATATGTATGTAGGTTTTATTGCATTCTAATATTTGGACCATTTTGGGCATCCTTTGGATTTTGTACTATAACATTCTTTGTACAGATTCTCCATGTTAACTGTACCTATTTTCTGCACATTTGTTGTTAACTTGCACTTTGCAACCCAGGTTGGGCCTGCAGTTGGTCAGATATTATAAGTGCTCTACCCAGTAAACAAATAAACAAGCATACATGCATACACAAATAAATAAATAAAATATATTAATGGCAGATATCAGAAGAATGCTGTGCTAAAACACGTATCTGACACACTGTGAAGATATTTTTTTATCTAGAGTTTGTGAAAAGTGGCAAAACATGTTCCAAAAACATACAGTATAAGTTGTCATCTGTATCACATACCAGGCTCTCACATGTTTATTTAATTAATAACTATTTATACAAAGGGTCTGAAAAAACATATTTACAATACACTCTGTGGATAGTTCTTATCCACAGTATTATGGCACCTTCAAAAGCTTATTAAAATTATTCATTTGACATCAACAGTTATTCACATTCTTAAAGGTCAAAAATCTAGTGAGATTCTTGCAAACCCACCAGATTAACATTACTCTCTAACAACTACAGTAACAGTTTAAATACTGAACAGACAAAACACGAACAGACTAGCAGACACACACACACAGATTAACATTACTCACTAATAACTACAGTAAAAGTTTAAATACTGAACAGACAAAACAGGAACAGACAAACAGACACACACACACACACACACACACACACACACACACACACACACACATATTAACATTACTCACTAACAACTACAGGAACAGTTTAAATACTGAACAGACAAAACATGAACAGAATAACAGGCACACACACACACACACACACACACACACACACACACACACACACACACACACACACAGATTAACATTACTCATTAACAACTACATTAAAAGTTTAAATACTGAACAGACAAAACACGAACAGACTAACAGATACACACACCCAGATTAACATTACTCACAGTAAAAGTTTAAATACTGAACAGACAAAACACGAACAGACTAACAGACACACACCAATTAACATTACTTACTAACAATTATAGTAAAAGTTTAAATACTGAACAGACAAAACACAAACAGACTAACAGACACACACACACAGATTAACATTACTCACTAACAACTACAGTAACAGTTTAAATACTGAACAGACAAAACTCAAACAGACTAACAGACACACACACCCATATTAACTTTACTTACTAACAACTACAGTAAAAGTTTAAATACTGAACAGACAAAATACGAAAAGACTAATAGACACACACACCCATATTAACATTACTCACTAACAATTGCAGTAAAAGTTTAACTACTGAACAGACAAAACACAAACAGACTAACAGACACACACACACCCAGATTAACATTACTCACTAACAACTACAGTAACAGTTTAAATACTGAACAGACAAAACACAAACAGACTAACAGACACACACACTCATATTAACTTTACTCACTAACAACTACAGTAAAAGTTTAAATACTGAACAGACAAAACATGAACAGACTAACAGACACATACACACACACACACACACACACACACACACACGCACACAGTTTAACATTACTCACTAACAACTACAGTAAAAGTTTAAATACTGAA
The DNA here is from genome assembly GCF_019279795.1 of Protopterus annectens. Classification (NCBI taxonomy): domain Eukaryota; kingdom Metazoa; phylum Chordata; order Ceratodontiformes; family Protopteridae; genus Protopterus; species Protopterus annectens. The sequence goes on from NC_056732.1 coordinate 947,819,873, forward strand.
AGGACAAAATACGAACAGACTAACAGACACACACACCCATATTAACATTACTCTAACAACTACATTAAAACTTTAAATATTGAACAGACAAAACACAAACAGACTAACAGACACTCAAAGATAAAACTCTCTGAGGCACAACACGACAATAAGAAGTTGACTGTTGACCATTTATTAAAAAGTAAAACCAAAAAACGTTCAAAGTGTCCACTAAGTGCTTTCACATTACATACAAATGCTTCATCAGACTGTTCAATCACTAACAAATCCCTTATATTTAAATACCACATTCAATTTGTTGTTCAACCAATCAGCTGTGTGCACATTAATATTAAGGCATATAAAGTATATCCAATTAAATACTTAAAAATCTAATAAAACTTAAATGAAAGTGGCTTCCAATATAAACCATTTTATAAATGCATATAAAGTTAATAAATAGTTATATATTTATTTAAAACCTTACAAGACAGTTAAGACATCAGAGAGATAGAATTTGCTGAAAATAACTACAAATAACTGGTGTCTGTGAGACCTGGAGCTGGTATCTAAATAAAATATAAAACCATCAAAAATATGTGGGAACATGTAAAACCAGTAACCAGCAGAGTAAATACATATTGAAACAAATATGAGTTACATTAGAACTTGTCAAAATGACAAATAGAGTCACATTCATATGAGGTAGAGTTTTAAAACAGCTAATAAGCATAGATAAAAGTTCTATAAAATTACATCAGTATAAACATGATGCACAATAAAAAAGAAAAAGGAGAACTTAAGAATTAAAAAAAGTCGTGTATGATTTTAAAAGGATGACATAATGCATGAAAAAGTGCTACTGAATGTAATGCATATCAATGTTTGAAACCCCTTGCATTAAGAAAGGGTTTTAAAGACACTCTGTCATTTAAACCAGAGGCTCTATCAGCCTGTAGCCTCATAATCCATCTAATTTCTCTTTGTTCAGTATAGTTCTTATAATCACCTAACCTAGTATCTTTATATATTAATTTTATGGCCATAAATTTAAAATTATGTGTCATACCTTCAGTTATCACATGTTTTGCCAAGGCATTGCTGTCATCTTCTCTATTGATCGCATATACGTGTTCTCTAACACGTTCCCTAAGGGTCCTATTGGTCATGCCTACATAAAAAGATGTGCATGTCATGCAAATAGCTAAATAAACCAAATTTTGCATCCTGCAGTCTGTATATATCTCAAAATCATACTGTTGTCCTGTGTCAGGATGAATGAACTTGTTATTGTTCAACATGTAACTGCATTGATTACAGCTCCTGCATGCATAAGTCCCTTTTCTATCTGACACTACATGTTGTTTCTTTTTTCTCTCATAACATAAAAGACGTTTCAATGATTTATAGTTTCATAGTTTCATAGTTTAGTACCAGGCTATCTGCCCTGGGGCATTTGTAAGCCTAGCCATAGTGATGTGGCTTTCGCCACCCCATGAAATGGTACAAAAAATGCACAGAATAGATTTAGAATACTGTGCCTCTGACTAGTAGTGACACAGTGAAGGTCCCCTTATATAATAGAATTAGTTTATTCATGTTCTTATAAGTACATTTTGGGATATTTCCTACTAATTGATGCACCTTCTCATCTACAGTTAAAATATTCCAATTTTTCATAAAAATCTCTTTAATTTTTCTATTATTGTTGGTAAAGGATATAACTGGCCTATTCAGCACTGCTGAGTTTTCTATTCTTACATTATTAGGGTAACAATCACGATTGTTATGCAAATAGGGTTTTCCTGCTGAGCTGCTTTTTCCTATAACTTTCTTGAAATGGGCATGCCATTTCATTGGGTTTATAGCCTCTGTCTTTAAATTCACCATGTAAAACCTCAACTGTTTCATGAAACTTAACGTCTTGGCTAGTAAGTCTAGATGCCCTTAAGACCTGGCCTTTGACTATGTTCTTCTAAATAGGTTTGTGATGCATGCTGGTGTGATGTAATATAGAGTTTTTCCTACAATCTTTCCTAAAGAGCTGTGTATGTAAAAGATTCCCTTCTCTTGTTAAAAGAACATCTAAAAACTCAATTTTGTCTCCTGACCATTTACCCACAAAAGATAAAAAACTAGTGGTGCTGTTGATATATTCAATGAATTCTCTGAGTGTGGATTCATCACCACTCTATAATAAAAAAATATCATCAACAAATCACTTGTATAATAAAATGTTTTCATAATAAATGCTATGTATAATATAAGTGGACTCCCAATATGTCATCACAAGATTGGCATAGGTGTTGGCACAAGGTGTGTCCATTGCAACTCCTTTCTGGTGTAGAAAATATTAATCATCGTATACAAACACATTGTTCCTTAGAACAATATCCATAAGCATGGCACATCTTGTTATCACTTCTCTTGGCATGTCTCTTTCTATCAAATACAGCCTCATGTCATTAGGGATAGAAGTGAATAGTGAATTAACATCTAATGTCGCCATCAATCTAATTAACTCATTCTTGGGAGGTACTGTGTGTTCTATGAGGCTTTATAAAAATGTTTGGTATCTTTAACCACTGTTGGTGTTTGATCCACTATTTTTCTGAACTGTTTAGATATATTGATAGGGTCTTGGTTAGCCACCCCCTACTAGACACTATAGGTCTCATAGGTGGATCTCTGATGTCCTTGTGGACCTTAAAAAGTCCCCTAAAAGTTGGTACCACTGGTTTCTTAATCAATAAATACTTATAAAGGTCAAAGTCAATAACATTACATAAAAACATGTCATATAACTCATCATGTACATTATTAACAAGTCTATTCAACTGTATAAAATTCATCTTTAAGTATGCCTCACTGTCTTCTAAAAGATTAGTCATCTTGGCTTCATACATCTCAGCGTTTAAAACAACTACTGCCCCACCTTTGTCAGCTCCCCTAATCACAATCTCTTTATTTAATTGTAACTCCCTGAGGGCAAGCTGCTCTTGGTTATTTAAATTATAAAAATCATGTTTCACATTCTTATTGCTGTTACTATACAGTTCCATCAAATCTCTTTCAACTGCTTTTTCAAAGGATTCAATTAAAGGGTGTGCTTGCAGAATGAACGTAGACTTTTTTAAACACATTAAAATCACTATTGTCAGTATTACCAAACAACAGCTTTAAATTCAAGTTCCTAGTGAACATCTTTGAATCTAATAAATAGTCTGTGCAATCAACATCATTTGCTGGAATAAAGAACAAACCTTTGTTTAAAAGGCTTTTCTCATATTGTGTCAAAACATGACTGGAAATATTTATGATTAAGTTTGACTCACATGTCTCAATGTCTTTTTCTGAAATTCAAACCTCTCCTCTGGTAATTTCCATTTCTTTGGTCCTGATTGCGGAGACCATGGTGTTTTCTGTTGTATCTTGATGGGTAAAGGAAAAGGACAAAAGCCATTAGTAGAGGCCTGTGCCATCGAAGTACTGGCTACATTGTATTCCTTCCTACTAACGTCTGGACCAACGTTTTTGTTGTTGTTAAGACAACTAGTCGGGTGCAGTCCCTTATTGGCATCTCTACAGCTATTTAAATTTGTGGCAGTGGCATTTACTGATTCATCATCTCTCCTGAGTTGTATTGAATCAACATTTGTAGCGCTATCATCGACTAGTAGTTCTTTGTTTCTGTCGCCCATGGAGTGGCAATGTCTGCCTGTACTTTATCTGCAGAACTAGGACGTACTAAGGGTTCTTTGCTTTGTTGCCTTATTGGTTCCTCTGTAGTTGACTGGCAGAATGTTGTTGAGCTAATTCCCTGTTCCTCAACTGTCCACATGGCCACGTGAAGATGTTCCCTTTTTGTAAATCCAGGAAATCTCTCTCTAGCTTCTTCTTCTTCACTTGCATTAACTTATTGTCTAAAAGTGTCATGGTGTTGGTTACACTATTAAGGAAATCTTTCATTTCAGTGATCGACATAATTGTTTCCAATTCTTCACATGACCGAAGGGACCTCTGAAAAACTGTCTTTTAATTTTGGCTTTTCCTCCCATGAAATGGTGAGCGAAATAATGAAATGACTTTTAGGAAATTAATTCAAGCTGAAAGTAATCCATTATTACAACTCTCTCAGGTCAATTTCACTGATAATGAGAGAGGGAACATTGAAGTAAATAGGAAAATTAATCTATTACAGTTAACTAGAAAACTTGGAAAGAATTTAGGGAAGTTAAAATACACTCAATGGCAATGCAAACACATGGAAGCTTGCATTTTTCAAAGTCGTTCCACGAGGGTTGTGTGTGCTTAAGATGCCTAGTTTTGGCAGTACATATCCAGATTTATTAATCAAATAGCAGCAACTTAACATCAATACTAGCATTGGTTATATGAAGCTGCTGATAGAACAGTGTCTCATAGTTGAGAGTGATCTGATGCTAGAGTCTACTAGACAATAAAAACGTTGGTCCAGACGTTCGTAGGAAGGAATACAATGTAGCCAGTACTTCGATGGCACAGGCCTCTACTAAAGGCTTTTGTCCTTTTCCTTTACCATCAAGATACAACAGAAAACACCATGGTCTCCACAATCAGGACCCAAGAAATGGAAATTACCAGAGGAGAGGTTTGAATTTCAGAAAAAGACATTGAGACATGTGAGTCAAACTTAATCATAAATATTTCCAGTCATGTTTTAACACAATATGAGAAAAGCCTTTTAAACAAAGGTTTGTTCTTTATTCCAGAAAATGATGTTGATTGCACAGACTATTTATTAGATTCAAAGATGTTCACTAGGAACTTGAATTTAAAGCTGTTGTTTGGTAATACTGACAATAGTGATTTTAATGTGTTTAAAAAAGTCTACGTTCATTCTGCAAGCACACCCTTTAATTGAGTCCTTTGAAAAAGCAGTTGAAAGAGATTTGATGGAATTGTATAGTAACAGCAATAAGAATGTGAAACATGATTTTTATAATTTAAATAACCAAGAGCAGCTTGCCCTCAGGGAGTTACAATTAAATAAAGAGATTGTGATTAGGGGAGCTGACAAAGGTGGGGCAGTAGTTGTTTTAAACGCTGAGATGTATGAAACCAAGATGACTAATCTTTTAGAAGACAGTGAGGCATACTTAAAGATGAATTTTATACAGTTGAATAGACTTGTTAATAATGTACATGATGAGTTATATGACATGTTTTTATGTAATGTTATTGACTTTGACCTTTGTAAGTATTTCTTGATTGAAAAACCAATGGTACCAACTTTTATGGGACTTCCTAAAGTCCACAAGGACATCAGAGATCCACCTAACAGACCTATAGTGTCTAGTAGGGGCTGGCTAACTGAGACCATATAAATATATCTAGAGAAACAGTTCAGAAAAATAGTGGATCAAACACCAACAGTGATTAAAGATACCAAACATTTTTTTAGAAATCCTCACAGAACACACAGTACCTCCCAAGAATGAGGAAATTAGATTGATGGTGACATTAGATGTTAATACACTATTCACTTCTATCCCTAATGACATAGGCCTAGACTACATGAGGCTGTATTTGATAGAAAGAGACATGCCAAGAGAAGTGATAATAAGATGTACCATGCTTATGGACATTGTTCTAAGGAACAATGTGTTTGCATACATGGATAAATATTTTCTACAGCAGAAAGGAGTTGCAATGGGCACACCTTGTGCCAACTCATATGCCAATCTTGTGATGACATATTGGGAGTCCACTTACATTAAACAAAGCATTTATTATGAAAACATTTTATTATACAAGCGTTTTGTTGACGATATTTTTTTATTATGGAGTGCTGATGAATCCACACTCAGAGAATTCATTGAATATATCAACAGCACCACTAGTTTTTTATCTTTTTTGGGTAAATGGTCAGGAGACAAAATTGAGTTTTTAGATGTTCTTTTAACAAGAGAAGGGAATCTTTTTCATACACATCTTTTTAGGAAAGATTGCAGAAAAAACTCTATATTACATCACACCAGCATGCATTACAAACATATTTACAAGAACATAGTCAAAGGCCAGGTCTTAAGGGCATCTAGACTTACTAGCCAAGATGTTAAGTTTCATGAAACAGTTGAGGTTTTACATGGTGAATTTAAAGACAGAGGCTATAAACCCAATGAAATGGCATGCCCATTTCAAGAAGTTATAGGAAAAAGCAGCTCAGCAGGAAAACCCTATTTGCATAATAATTGTGATTGTTACCCTAATAATGTAAGAATAGAGAACTCAGCAGTGCTGAATAGGCCAGTTATATCCTTTACCAACAATAATAGAAAAATTAAAGAGATTTTTATGAAAAACTGGAATATTTTAACTGTAGATGAGAAGGTACATCAGTTAGTAGGAGATATCCCCAAAATTTACTTATAAGAACATGAAATCATTGAAATGTCTTTTATGTTATGAGAGAAAAAAGAAACAACATGTAGTGTCAGATAAAAAAGGGACTTATGCATGCAGGAGCTGTAATCAATGCAGTTACGTGTTGAACAATAACAAGTTCATTCATCCTGACACAGGACGACAGTATGATTTTGAGATATATGCAGACTGCAGGACAGGTAATTTGGTTTATTTAGTTATTTGCATGACATGCACATCTTTTTATGTAGGCATGACCAATAGGACCCTTAGGGAACATGTTAGAGAACACGTATAAGCCATCAATAGAGAAGATGACAGCAACGCCTTGGCCAAACATGTGATAACTGAAGGTATGACACATAATTTTAAGTTTATGGCCATAAAATTAATATATAAAGATACTAGGTTAGGTGATTATAAGAACTATACCGACCAAAGAGAAATTAGATGGATTATGAGGATACAGGCTGATAGAGCCTCTGGTTTAAATGACAGAGTGTCTTTAAAACCCTTTCTTAGTGCAAGGGGTTTCAAACATTGATATGCATTACATTCAGTAACACTTTTTCATGCATTATGTCATCCTTTTAAAATCATACACAACTTTTTTTAATTCTTAAGTTCTCCTTTTTCTTTCTTATTCTGCATCATGTTTATACTGATGTAATTTTATAGAACTTTTATCTATGCTTATTAGCTGTTTTAAAACTCTACCTCATATGAATGTGACTCTATTTGTCATTTTGACAGGTTCTAATGTAACTCATATTTGTTTCAATATGTATTTACTCTGTTGGTTACTGGTTTTACATGTTCCCACATATTTTTGATGGTTTTATATTTTATTTAGATACAAGCTCCAGGTCTCACAGACACCAGTTATTTGTAGTTATTTTCAGCAAATTCTATCCCTCTGATGTCTTAACTGTCTTATAAGGTTTTAAATAAATATATAACTATTTATTAACTTTATATCTATTTATAAAATGGTTTATATTGGAATCCACTTTCATTTGAGTTTTATTAAATTATTAAGTATTTAATTGGATATACTTTATATGCATTAATATTAATGTGCACACAGCTGATTGGTTGAACAATTAATTGAATGTGGTATTTAAACGTAAGGGATTTGTTAGTGATTGAACAGTCTGATGAAGCATTCGTATGTAATGTGAAAGTGCTTACTGGACACTGAGAACATTTTTTGGTTTTACTTTTTAACAAATGGACAACGGTCAACTTCTTATTGTCGTGTTGTGCCTCAGAGAGTTTTATCTTTGAATGTTGTATTCATGCTTTATTTGAGGCACTTTACCCTTGGTGACTGATTTTGCTACACATTAGATTAACAGACACACACACCCATATTAACATTAGTCACTAACATCTACAGTAAAAGTTTAAATACTGAACAGACAAAACACAAACAGACTAACATACACACACACTCAGATTAACATTACTCATTAACAACTACAGTAACAGTTTAAATACTGAACAGACAAAACACAAACAGACTAACAGACATAAACACCCATATTAACATTACTCACTAACAACTACAGTAACAGATTAAATACTGAACAGACAAAACACGAACAGACTAACAGACACACAAACAGATTAACATTACTCACTAACAACTACAGTAAAAGTTTAAATACTGAACAGATGAAATACGAACAGACTAACAGACACACACATCCATATTAACATTACTCTAACAAGTACATTAAAAGTTTAACTACTGAACAGACAAAACACAAACAGACTAACAGACACACACACACCCAGACTAACATTACTCACTAACAACTACAGTAAAAGTTTAAATACTGAACAGATGAAATACAAACAGACTAACAGACACACACATCCATATTAACATTATTCTAACAAGTACATTAAAAGTTTAACTACTGAACAGACAAAACACAAACAGACTAACAGACACACACACACCCAGAATAACATTACTCACTAACAACTACAGGAAAAGTTTAAATACTGAACAAACAAAACACGAACAGACTAACAGACACACACACCCAGACTAACATTACTCATTAACAACTACAGTAAAAGTTTAAATACTGAACAGACAAAACACGAACAGACTAACAGACACATACACACACACACACACACACACAGTTTAACATTACTCATTAACAACTACAGTAAAAGTAGAAATACAGAAAAGACAAAATACGAACAGACTAACAGACACACACATCCATATTAGCATTACTCTAACAACTACATTAAAAGTTTAAATATTGAACAGACAAAACACAAACAGACTAACAGACACTCAAAGATAAAACTCTCTGAGGCACAACATGACAATAAGAAGTTGACCATTGATCATTTATTAAAAAGTAAAACCTAAAAAACATTCAAAGTGTCCAGTAAACCCTTTCACATTACATACAAATGCTTCATCAGACTGTTCAATCACTAAAAAATCCCTTAAATTTAAATACCACATTCAATTTGTTTTTCAACCAATCATCTGTGTGTACATTAATATTAATGCATATAAAGTATATCCAATTGAATACTTAAAATCTAATAAAACAAATGAAAGTGGCTTCCAATATAAACCATTTTATAAATACATATAAAGTTAATAAATAGTTATATATTTATTTAAAACCTTATAAGACAGTTAAGACATCAGAGAGATAGAATTTGCTGAAAATAACTACAAATAACTGGTGTCTGTGAGACCTGGAGCTGGTATCTAAATAAGATATAAAATCATCAAAAATATGTGGGAACATGTAAAACTAGTAACCAACAGAGTAAATACATATCAAAACAAATATGAGTTGCATTAGAACCTGTCAAAAATGACAAATAGAGTCACATTCATATGAGGTAGAGTTTTAAAACAGCTAATAATCATAGATAAAAGTTCTATAAAATTACATCAGTATAAACATGATGCACAATAAAAAAGAAAAAGGAGAACTTAAGAATTAAAAAAAAGTTGTGTATGATTTTAAAAGGATGACATAATGCATGAAAAAGTGTTACTAAATATAATGCATATCAATGTTTGAAACACCTTGCACTAAGAAAAGGTTTCAAAGACACTCTAGTCTTTAAACCAAAGGCTCTATCAGCCTGTAGCCTCATAATCCATCTAATTTCTCTTTGTTCGGTATAGTTCTTATAATCACCTAACTTATTATCTTTATATATTAATTCTATGGCCATAAACTTAAAATTATGTGTCATACCTTCAGTTATCACATTTGGCCAAGGCATTGCTGTCATCTTCTCTATTGATGGCTTATACGTGTTCTCTAACACGTTCCCTAAGGGTCCTATTGGTCATGCCTACATAAAAAGATGTGCATGTCATGCAAATAGCTAAATAAACCAAATTTTGCGTCCTGTAGTCTGTATATATCTCAAAATCATACTGTCGTCCTGTGTCAGGATGAATGAACTTGTTATCGTTCAACATGTAACTGCATTGATTACAGCTCCTGCATGCATAAGTCCCTTTTCTATCTGACACTACATGTTGTTTCTTTTTTCTCTCATAACATAAAAGACGTTTCAATGATTTCATGTTCTTATAAGTAAATTTTGGGGATATCTCCTACTAATTGACGTACCTTCTCATCTACAGTTAAAATATTCCAGTTTTTCATAAAAATCTCTTTAATTTTTCTATTATTGTTGGTAAAGGATATAACTGGCCTAATCAGCACTGCTGAGTTCTCTATTCTTACATTATTAGGGTAACAATCACGATTATTATGCAAATAGGGTTTCCTGCTGAGCTCCTTTTTCCTATACCTTCTTGAAATGGGCATGCCATTTCATTGGGTTTATAGCCTCTGTCTTTAAATTCACCATGTAAAACCTCAACTGTTTCATGAAACTTAACATCTTGGCTAGTAAGTCTAGATGCCCTTAAGACCTGGCCTTTGATTATGTTCTTGTAAATATGTTTGTGATGCATGCTGGTACGATGTAATATAGAGTTTTTCTTGAAATCTTTCCTAAAGAGCTGTGTATGTAAAGGATTCCCTTCTCTTGGTAAAAGAACATCTAAAAACTCAATTTTGTCTCCTGACCATTTACCCACGAAAGATAAAAACCTAGTGGTGCTGTTGATATATTCAATGAATTCTCTGAGTGTGGATTCATCACCACTCCATAATAAGAAAATATCATCAACAAAACACTTGTATAATAAAATGTTTTCATAATAAATGCTATGTATAATGTAAGTGGACTCCCAATATGTCATGACAAGATTGGCATAGGAGTTGGCACAGGGTGTGCCCATTGCAACTCCTTTCTGGTGTAGAAAATATTTATCATCATATACAAATACATTGTTCCTTAGAACAATATCACTAAGCATGGCACATCTTATTATCACTTCTCTTGGCATGTCTCTTTCTATCAAATACAGCCTCATGTAGTCTAGGCCTATGTCATTAGGGATAGAAGTGAATAGTGATTTAACATCTAATGTCACCATCAATCTAATTTCCTCATTCTTGGGAGGTACTGTGTGTTCTGTGAGGCTTTATAAAAAATGTTTGGTATCTTTAACCACTGTTGGTGTTTGATCCACTATTTTTCTTAACTGTTTCTCTAGATATATTTATATGGTCTCGGTTAGCCACCCCCTACTAGATACTATAGGCCTCATAGGTGGATCTGTGATGTCCTTGTGGACCTTAGGAAGTCCCCTAAAAGTTGGTACCACTGGCTTCCTAATCAAGAAATACTTATAAAGGTCAAACATTACATAAAAACATGTCATATAACTCATCATGTACATTATTAACAAGTCTATTCAACTGTATAAAATTCATCTTTAAGTATGCCTCACTGTCTTCTAAAAGATTAGTCATCTTGGTTTCATACATCTCAGCGTTTAAAACAACTACTGCCCCACCTTTGTCAGCTCCCCTAATCACAATCTCTTTATTTAATTGTAACTCCCTGAGGGCAAGCTGCTCTTGGTTATTTAAATTATAAAAATCATGTTTCACATTCTTATTGCTGTTACTATACAATTCCATCAAATCTCTTTCAACTGCTTTTTCAAAGGACTCAATTAAAGGGTGTGCTTGCAGAATGAACGTAGACTTTTTTAAACACATTAAAATCACTATTGTCAGTATTACCAAACAACAGCTTTAAATTCAAGTTCCTAGTGAACATCTTTCAATCTAATAAATAGTCTGTGCAATCAACATCATTTCCTAGAATAAAGGACAAACTTTTGTTTAAAAGGCTTTTCTCATATTGTGTCAAAACATGACTGGAAATATTTATGATTAAGTTTGACTCACATGTCTCAATGTCTTTTTCTGAAATTCAAACCTCTCCTCTGGTAATTTTCATTTCTTGGGTCCTGATTGTGGAGACCATGGTGTTTTCTGTTATATCCTTTACCAACAATAATAGAAAAATTAAAGAGATTTTTATGAAAAACTGGAATATTTTAACTGTAGATGAGAAGGTATATAAATTAGTAGTACATCATATAGTAGGAGATATCCCCAAAATTTACTTATAACAACATGAAATCATTGAAACGTCTTTTATGTTATGAGAGAAAAAAGAAACAACGTGTAGTGTCAGATAGAAAAGGGACTTATGCATGCAGGAGCTGTAATCAATGCAGTTACATGTTGAACGATAACAAGTTCATTCATCTTGACACAGGACGACAGTATGATTTTGAGATATATACAGACTGCAGGATGCAAAATTTGGTTTATTTAGCTATTTGCATGACATGCACATCTTTTTATGTAGGCATGACCAATAGGACCCTTAGGGAACGTGTTAGAGAACACGTATAAGCCATCAATAGAGAAGATGACAGCAATGCCTTAGCAAAACATGTGATAACTGAAGGCATGACACATAATTCTAAATTTATGGCCATAGAATTAATATATAAAGATACTAGGTTAGGTGATTATAAGAACTATAGCGAACAATGAGAAATTAGATGGATTATGAGGCTACAGGCTGATAGAGCCTCTGGTTTAAATGACAGAGTGTCTTTAAAACCCTTTCTTAATGCAAGGGGTTTCAAACATTGATATGCATTACATTCAGTAACACTTTTTCATGCATTATGTCATCCTTTTAAAATCTTACACGACTTTTTTTAATTCTTAAGTTCTCCTTTTTCTTTTTTATTGTGCATCATGTTTATACTGATGTAATTTTATAGAACTTTTGTCTAGGCTTATTAGCTGTTTTAAAACTCTACCTCATGAATGTGACTCTGTTTGTCATTTTGACAGGTTCTAATGTAACCCATATCTGTTTCAATATGTATTTACTCTGTTGGTTACTGGTTTTACATGTTCCCACATATTTTTGATGGTTTTATATTTTATTCAGATACCAGCTCCAGGTCTCACAGACACCAGTTATTTGTAGTTATTTTCAGCAAATTCTATCTCTCTGATGTCTTAACTGTCTTATAGGGTTTTAAATAAATATATAACTATTTATTAACTTTATATGTATATATAAAATGGTTTATATTGGAATCCACTTTCATTTGAGTTTTATTAAATTTTTTAAGTATTTAATTGGATATACTTTATATGCATTAATATTAATGTGCACACAGCTGAATTGAATGTCGTATTTAAACGTAAGGGATTTGTTAGTGATTGAACAGTCTGATGAAGCATTTGTATGTAATGTGAAAGTGCTTACTGGACACTGAGAACGTTTTTTGGTTTTACTTTTTAATAAATGGTCAACGGTCAACTTCTTATTGTCGTGTTGTGCCTCAGAGAGTTTTATCTTTGAAGGTTGTATTCGTGCTTTAGTTGAGGCACTTTACCCTTGGTGACTGATGTTGCTACACGTTAGACTAACAGACACACACACCCAGATTGACATTGCTCACTAACAACTACAATAACAGTTTAAATACTGAACAGACAATACACAAACAGACTAACAGCCACACACCCATATTAACATTACTCACTAACATCCAAGGTAAAAGTTTAAATACTGAACAGACAAAACACGAACAGACTAACATACACACACACTCAGATTAACATTACTCACTAACAACTACAGTAACAGTTTAAATACTGAACAGACAAAACACAAACAGACTAACAGACACACACACCCAGATTAACATTACTCACTAACAACTACAGTAAACATTTAAATACTGAACAGACAAAACACGAACAGACTAACACACACACCCAGATTAACAGTACTCACTAACAACTACAGTAAAAGTTTAAATACTGAACAGACAAAACACGAACAGACTAACAGACACACACACACACACACACACACACACCCAGATTAACATTACTCACTAACAACTACAGTAAACGTTTAAATACTGAACAGACAAAACACGAACAGACTAACACACACACCCAGATTAACAGTACTCACTAACAACTACAGTAAAAGTTTAAATACTGAACAGACAAAACACGAACAGACTAAGAGACACACACACACACACACACACACACCCAGATTAACATTACTCACTAACAACTACAGTAAACGTTTAAATACTGAACAGACAAAACACGAACAGACTAACACACACACCCAGATTAACAGTACTCACTAACAACTACAGTAAAAGTTTAAATACTGAACAGACAAAACACGAACAGACTAACAGACACACATACACATACACACACACACACACTCACACACACACACACACACACACACACACACACACACACACACACACACAGATTAACATTACTCACTAACAACTACAGTAAAAGTTTAAATACTGAACACACGAAATACGAACAGACTAACAGACACACACACCAATATTAACATTACTCTAGCAACTACATTAAAAGTTTAACTACTGAACAGACAAAACACGAATAGACTAACAGACACACACACACAGATTAACATTACTCACTAACAACTGCAGTAACAGTTTAAATACTGAACAGACAAAACACAAACAGACTAACAGACACACATACCCAGATTAACATTACTCACTATCAACTACAGTAAAAGTTTAAATACTGAACAGTCAAACCACGAAAAGACTAACAGACACAAACAACCAGATTAACATTACTCACTAACAACTACAGTAAAAGTTTAAATACTGAGCAGACAAAACACAAACAGACTAACAGGCACACGCACCCAGATTAACATTACTCACTAACAACTACATTAAAAGTTTAAATACTGAACAGACAAAACACAAACAAACAGACACACACACACAGATTAACATTACTTACTAACAATTACAGTAAAAGTTTAAATACTGAACAGACAAAACACGGACAGACTAACAGACGCACACACTCATATTAACATTATTCTGACTAACAGACACACACACACATATTAACATTACTCACTAACAACTACAGTAACAGTTTAAATACTGAACAGACAAACAGACACACACACCCATATTAACTTTACTCACTATCAACTACAGTAAAAATTTAAATACTGAACAGACGAAATACGAACAGACTAACAGACGCACACACTCATATTAACATTATTCTGACAACTACATTAAAAGTTTAACTACTGAACAGGCAAAACACAAATAGACTAACAGACACACACACACAGATTAACATTACTCACTAACAACTGCAGTAACAGTTTAAATACTGAACAGACAAAACACGAACAGACTAACAGACACACATACCCAGATTAACATTACTCACTATCAACTACAGTAAAAGTTTAAATACTGAACAGTCAAACCACGAAAAGACTAACAGACACAAACAACCAGATTAACATTACTCACTAACAACTACAGTAAAAGTTTAAATACTGAGCAGACAAAACACAAACAGACTAACAGGCACACGCACCCAGATTAACATTACTCACTAACAACTACATTAAAAGTTTAAATACTGAACAGACAAAACACAAACAAACTGACACACACACCCAGATTAACATTACTTACTAACAATTACAGTAAAAGTTTAAATACTGAACAGACAAAACACGGACAGACTAACAGACGCACACACTCATATTAACATTATTCTGACAACTACATTAAAAGTTTAAATATTGAACAGACAAAATACGAGTATACTAACAGACACACACACACACGCACTCACACATGTAAGCAGAACCATAGATCCATACCTAGGGCAGGGCAAAGGGAGTGGTTACCCCCAGGCATAAGCTGTCAGGGGGCTCACTTAGAGGGTGATGTTGCGATACAAGTGTGGTACCACCATTCATTTATGAAGCTGTGAGGATGTTGCAACTTCTTAAATAAATGCAATACTGAATTTGCAAGTTATGTAACTGCAGCAAGGTATTGCAGTTGTAGTGCACAGATTGGTACAGTTACAAACCTCAATTTTTGTGGTCTTTAAACACTCTCACTCATATTAAACACATCAGGGTGGCCACAGTGGTGCAGCGGTTAGCGTTGTCACCTCATAGCAAGAGGTTTTCCGGTTCGATCCTTGGCTGGAGTGCCTTCTGTGTGGAGTCTGCATCCTCCCACATCCCAAAGACATGCTGTAGGTGGATTGAAAACTCTAAATTGGCCCTAGGCATGAGTGCGTGTGTGTGTGTGCCTTCTGTGAAAGTTTGGGTGCTGGGCTGGCAACTCGACACTGTAGAACTCTACTGCCAATAATGAGCAGACATGTAATCCGCTGTGGCGACCCCTAACTGGGAAAAGCCGAAAGAAGAAGAAGACTCATATTAAACACATCCAAACCCAAATCTACATTTATATTTAAAAATAAACAAAATTAAAATGGGGAAAACAGCTTGTATTTGTCATTCAGATAAATGTTAAGAAAAAAAAAACATAATTTCACATGCTGCATAAATACAA
>NC_056732.1:947846160-947851160 GCF_019279795.1 Protopterus annectens
GAAAATGTAACAACAAAAACTGCAATGTCCACACGGGTAAATGCCTGTAAGTTTATCACAAGTAAGTGTCCTTTGTGTATATTGTTCCTGCGTGTCTGTGGTCCTTTTGTAATGAGAAAATAATGAACCAAGTGTTTTGCCCTTTCTGTAGGAGAAGTAACAACGTTCTCCCAAATAATCAGACAAAAGGGGATGAGAATAGAGTATGTTCCAATGGTTGTTGATGATGTTAATTAGATGTCCACTATTTCTGCCATAGGTAGTCACAAATCTACATAAGTCAGTATCTTGATTTTTGGAATGTATGTTGTATTCAAGAAGAGATTCCCTGGATCTAGTATGGCTAAATTTAATAGCTGAATCAATAATCTGCGGGGCATAACCCCTAGATAAAAACCTGTTGGTTAGATCCATCCTTTCATTATTGAGGTCATCCAAAGAGGAGCATATTCTTTTAATACGCACAAATTGAGATTTAGGTATATTCCTGATGATATGTTTGGGATGGTGACTTGTTGAATGCAGTAGAGTATTGTACTGTGAAAATTTCCTATAAATAGACGTTTTCAGTGTATTATCAGGCTGCCTTGTCAGATGAACGTCCAAAAAGTTAATTTCATTAAGATTACACTCCACAGTAAATTCAATACCCCAGATGTTACTGTTCAAATGTGCAATAAATTCCTGTAGGTATTCCTGACCCCCTTTCCATACTAACCAACAGTCATCCAGGTATCTCCTCCATATGTCCATCTCTGGTAAATATATATTGTGCATGGGATCATAAATAATAAGTTCCTCAATATATCCCATGAACAGGTCGGCATAAATGGGCGCAAAAGATGCACCCATGGCCGTACCTTGTAGCTGCCAATAGCACTCTTGCTGGAAATAGAAGACATTCTTCATAAGAATATGTTCAACCATGCATAACAATAGTGTATTCATCCCAGGGGGGTATAAATTGGATTTGTTTAACCAAAACTCTAAGGCCATAAGGCCCGCCCATTGTGGGATGCTGGTATACAAGGAGGACACATCAAGAGTGCACAATAACCAGGATGGCTCAAGTTCCGTTTCAGAAACTATCTGAAAAATTCAGTCGTATCCTGGATTCTGGCCCGAACATGTGTTAATAAAGGTTTCAATTTGTCTGTAAGAAAAACTGATATGGGTTCAGTAAGTGACCCAATACCGGAGACAATTGGTCTACCAGGAGGCTGGTGAATGGACTTATGAATTTTGGGGAGTAAATATAACTGTTGTTTAGCAGGATCCTTGACCATTAGATGTGTTTTTTTTTTTCAGATATTATACTGGACTCAACTGCTTGTTCCAAAAATTCATTAATCTCTGATTGAAAACAAGGTGTAGGATCAATATCCATCTTCATGTAATGATGACGATTATTGAGTTGTCGAAGTCCTTCATTAACATAAGAATCATGATCCATAACCACAACCGTGCCCCCTTTGTCCGCAGGGATGATCACTATGTCCGTATTGTTCCTGAGTTGTGTTAGGGCCAATTGTTCTTTCTTGGATAGATTGTGCTTCATAAGGTCTCCTGAGCCATACTGGAAATGTATATCTTTGATCACTGCTTGTTGGAATACAGCTACATGTTTATCCATTGGGGGATTAAATTTAGATTTGTGAAACCTGAAATCAGATGATCTTTGAGTCTCATCACTATGATCCTGTTGTTTAAAAAATAATTTGAGATTAATCTTCCTACAGAACTCAATGGTATCACTGACCATGGAACTTTCGTCAATGAGAAAACCAGGAACAAAGCCAAGGCCTTTATTAAGTAGAGAGTATTGTTCAACAGTTAAAACATGTTTTGAAATATTCAAAACATTAGTACAATGGTAATTTACTTCACTATTGATAGAAAGAGTTCTTCTAAGTTTGTGACCCCTGTGTTTTCTACCTGCCCGGTGTTTGTGTCCCCTAAAGGGGCATCCATTCTCCTTCCCCTCTTAGCATTGGGAGAATCACCAAAGCTAGGTGTTTCAGTGTCTGTGGTCGACGATTCTTCCCCTGATGTGATGTAATTAGACCCTGTTTTTTTCTTCAGGATAGATCTTGGTCTCTTTTTACGTGTAAAGGGGACATTCTTAGTACCATGGGCAAACCTAACACTCTTATGTAATTCAAATTGTCTGCCCTTGTCATAATCATCCTTATCACGAGCGAATTTATGTAGCTTCCTGCTTTTCAAATTACTTTCTAAAGCTGACAATTCTTTAGACAATTTACTCAAACTATCCTGAAAGTTTTTGTCATGTTCAAACTGTTTGAGATCATTACAAGTTTGCTCTACTTCATTGATGTTGCCCTGTATCGTTCTCTCATAATAAGATGCCAAAATACGAACCCTGGCCATAGCAGCCTCTTGTTGTGCATCTTGCCAATCCTTAATCCTTAATCCTTATCTTTACAGATAGTTTCTGAAACGGAACTTGAGCCATCCTGGTTATTGTGCACTCTTGATGTGTCCTCCTTGTATACCAGCATCCCACATTGGGCGGGCCTTATGGCCTTAGAGTTTTGGTTAAACAAATCCAATTTATACCCCCCTGGGATGAATACACTATTGTTATGCATGGTTGAACATATTCTTATGAAGAATGTCTTCTATTTCCAGCAAGAGTGCTATTGGCAGCTACAAGGTACGGCCATGGGTGCATCTTTTGCGTCCATTTATGCCAACCTGCTCATGGGATATATTGAGGAACTTATTATTTATGATCCCATGCACAATATATATTTACCAGAGATGGACATATGGAGGAGATACCTGGATGACTGTTGGTTAGTATGGAAAGGGGGTCAGGAATACCTACAGGAATTTATTGCACATTTGAACAGTAACATCTGGGGTATTGAATTTACTGTGGAGTGTAATCTTAATGAAATTAACTTTTGGACGTTCATCTGACAAGGCAGCCTGATAATACACTGAAAACGTCTATTTATAGGAAATTTCCACAGTACAATACTCTACTGCATTCAACAAGTCACCATCCCAAACATATCATCAGGAATATACCTAAATCTCAATTTGTGCGTATTAAAAGAATATGCTCCTCTTTAGATGACCTCAATAATGAAAGGATGGATCTAACCAACAGGTTTTTATCTAGGGGTTATGCCCCGCAGATTATTGATTCAGCTATTAAATTTAGCCATACTAGATCCAGGGAATCTCTTCTTGAATACAACATACATTCCAAAAATCAAGATACTGACTTATGTAGATTTGTGACTACCTATGGCAGAAATAGTGGACATCTAATTAACATCATCAACAACCATTGGAACATACTCTATTCTCATCCCCTTTTGTCTGATTATTTGGGAGAACGTTGTTACTTCTCCTACAGAAAGGGCAAAACACTTGGTTCATTATTTTCTCATTACAAAAGGACCACAGACACGCAGGAACAATATACACAAAGGACACTTACTGGTGATAAACTTACAGGCATTTACCCGTGTGGACATTGCAGTTTTGTTGTTACATTTTCAAAACAACTAGTTTCACTAGCAAAAATACCGGACAAATATATGACATCAAATTTTTTGGCAACTGTAGCTCAGACTGGATAATATATCTTGCAACATGTACTTGCCAGGCATTTTACATTGGCCAAACATCCAGACAGTTTCGTGTTAGGATTTCTGAACATCTGGGTGATATTAGAAATAAGAGATTGACCAATGCACTATACAGACATAGCTCTCAACCTTCCATCTCCAAAATGAGGAACACTCGCCTTCATAATGTGGAACAAATGGGCAAAATGTGGAACACATACTAATGGCTTGCTAACATCTTCAACTAGGAAGGTCATAGGATGGTTAAAATATGCTAAAATATGGTTTAGCTTATAAAGAAGATCCTTTAATGAATTAATATGATTAATTTCTATTTACCATGGATTTCACTTAAAAAAATTCCTAACACTGAATGTGTGACAGACTCTTTCAATGTGGAACTTTGAGGAAGTTCGAGGAACATGAACTTTTTAAGACCCCAAATGAGGTACGTTCCTCGTAATGAGGTACACATGAGAGGTATGTATACAGACACTCCATCAAGCATCAGACAGCCAAATTTTCTTTTGTTATTATTGACCATATCAAGGGAAACAGAACATTCAAAACGGGCTGGCATGAAATTTTAAATGCCAAAGAAAAAAGATGGATTATCAAACTTGGTGGTCTTTTCCCACCGGGATTAAATGACAAATTATAATTCCATTTAATTTTTGAGTTTATACTATATGTATCAATATTTAACTTTTGTAATATACTATTGGATCACTGATACATCTATATTCAGATGCACCACATCTGATTAGTTTTTGGTACTGAAGTGATTCCGTTTTATTATGGTTATATCAAATGTTTTGGGATTCATGTTTTTGATACATATAGGCATAATTATTATATTTTCTCATTCTGTCTATACATTTTTTCTTAACTTCAATATTTTGGAAGACATTGTGTTTTGTTCTTAAAAATTTCTTATTACACACACAGGAAGTGATGTCATATTACTTTTCTATGACAGTATATAAGTCTTGAATCCACCATTATGGCTTAATGTACTACTGACAAAAGCCTTGTTGCTGAAACCGGTCTAGTTTCAGTTGGAATAAAGTTTGGTTAAGTTTGAATCCTCAAAGGTGCTGGCTTTTTCTTTTGTACATTTACCACACACCAGACCCCATGCATTAATATATATGAAAAAAAAAATATATATATATATATATATATATATATATATATATAAATATATGTATATATATATATATATATGTGTGTGTGTGTGTGTGTGTGTGTGTGTGTGTGTGTGTGTGTGTATGTGTGTGTCATTCTCTAAAATACAGTACATTTACCACACACCAGACCCCATGCCTTAATATATATGAAAAAAAACATATATATACATATATATATATGTGTGTGTGTGTGTGTGTGTGTGTG
>NC_056732.1:947853660-947943660 GCF_019279795.1 Protopterus annectens
AAGATATGTAATTCAAATGATGTATCTGCTTGTTTATTTCATCTTTGTAAATCATCTGTAAAATAAAAAAAATAGAACTGATTATGATCCTACACATCTACTGTATATGAACGTCCATTATGGGAGCCTTGATGGTAAATTACATGAGTTTTATTCCAGGACACTGTAAAACTCTGGCTGTCTAGTTTAATGATTAGAGGAGGCTTTGACAGTTCATGTCTCAGAAACGCCTCCTTTAGATTCTATACAAGATTGCCTTTCATAGTCACAAACATTCTTCATGTACCAATTTGTTTAAGAGATATTGCATGTTTATGTGGATGTTTTAAACATTTTTTTTAGCTGAGTAGTGGAAACTAGAGACATATAAAAACATCCTGATTCTCCAAGTTCCAGGTGATGATTTGAAAGAAATTTTGAACTATCAAGTTTAGAACTTCTCTAATAAGAAAAGTTGCTGTGCCAGCAAATGGTGTCAACTTGCATGGTTCTCAGCAGGTTACTGATCTTGATGACAAACATTATCTAGCTAAACTGGAAGTTTTACTGAGTGAAGCCTTCTGTTTAACATGTTCTGAAAGATATCTGTCACATTTTCTGATTGTTATAGTCATTCCTCTAGGAAATTTCAGCAGATAACCCAAAGGTAGAATATGTGTGTTTTATTTAGTATCTTACTCATTTAATGTCTTCATGTTTATTCATTACTGCTCTGGAGGAATATCTCAGAGTCCTTGTGGTGTTACACTGAGCCTGCCTCCTGTGGTCTGGATAGAGATCTATTTCCAGCTCACTGCAGGGAAGTACCGATTTCTATCAATAGACCATTGCAATCACCATATACTTGCCCATCTAGTAACATCTATCTTGCACCATATCCTCTCCAAATGGTTATAAGTTAGAAAATTATGGATAGTGTAACCTCATACTGTTTTCTTTTACCATAAAGTAGTCAGGAGGAGGTTCTAGAGTATTTAGACCTCCTGATAACTTGCACTCAGTCTTAGAAGAAAAAAGATGACTGTAAAAAAAAGGCTCAGTCATACTCTGCACCCACTTGGTAGATACTAGGTGCCAATTGTGGCATTCTGTTAAAAAGGTCCCAGACACGTGGATAGAATTTATCACTTATCAATTCATACATCTCCATGTAACTTTTTGAATGCTATAAAAAGTATGTTTTTGTACTGAAAAAATACTCTACAGTAGATATCACAGTCGATTTCAGTAAGTTTTTGTCTCATTCTGTGGCTAGCTACAGTTATTTTGATAACCTTTTCAGTAATATCATTTGGTAATTTATATTAAATGTTAAGCTGCACCTGCCATGTAGCTATGTATGTATTTGAATTTACATTACACTTGCAATCAGTGCAGCAGAAAAAAAGTGCTTTTGAAATAGCTGCTAAAGAAGGAACACTTGTTTACATTTTGTTTCTCATACTGTGGGAGAGTCTCCTGATGCTGTCTAGATAAACTGATTTTATTGCGAAATCACCAGAGTTTATTTTGCCTCTCATGTTCATAGATTTAAATACAAAAATGGAAGAATGATGGTTCAGCTAATGAAACAGGCTTAGAAGTGTCACATAGAAAGTATAGTTTGTTTTCATAAAAGTTCCTTTCTTCTCATTAGACCTTTATCCGTATCATTAGTTATTTGTGAGACTAAGAGCTGCTATCTGTTGTAAATAGACAGATGCATAAACAGATGCATTGGCAACAGTATTTCTGTGGTCAAGGTTTCTTTTTCATGTCTGTTGTAACTACGCTACTGAGGTTAGGGAGTATGCAACAATATAAAAAGGTCAGGATATGGGTAAAACTCCACCTTGTTCAAGCACAAAGCCAAATCTGATGTTATTGCTGTCCTTTGAATGTCACAAACAAAGAAAACAGTTGTACTTTGACTAAAATCTGACTTTATTGCAATTCAGAATTAGGATATAGTAATAGTACAGTATGAAAAATAACTTTAAAAGACATCAAAAAGTATTATTGACAAAGCAGAATTTAGAATTAAAGTTATTTTGTACTTTATTTCTGAAATAAGCTGATTTGTAAAATGGTGGCACTCAAAGATTTTTGGGGCCATCAGTGTTATATGACACTACTGGTTGTATTTTTTTGTATTTTTAGATTTCTGATCAAGTGATTACATAAAAGCTGTATTTTTATGCCTTACATGTTGAAATATAGTAAGAGAATGAATCTTTTCTCCCATGATCTCAAGTGGAAATAAGCATCAGGGTAGTTGGACAATGCAATCAACAGAGTAAATAAATTCATGCATACATACATACATACATACATACATAAAGGCAGTACGCCAAAAAATACAGTGCAATATTATCCATGTATAGAACTACATAAATACAAATTTCAAAAGGAATCCTACTCATAAACAGTAATATAAATGTGTCCAAGGAGCTAAAAACTATGCATGTGATTCTTTCATAATTTACAGAACTAAGAAATGTATTTGTGATGAAGAATGGTCAACGTGAGAAGGTGGAGGCTATGAGTGGGTGTGATGCTATAATGAGCTAGAATGCATATGTGCACAAGCACATACATTAAAATAAAAGAAAAACAATTATGAATAATGAGTCTGCTTGGCTTGTGGGGGTTCAGAAAACAGTGATTCAAGCAAATGCCAAATTCCCCCACCTCAGTACTCCAGTAATTTTAAAAACATATTTAATCACAAGGGGTAATTATTTCTGCATGTCAGAAAATGTCCCTTACAGAATATAGATATATGGCGAATGTTTCATCCCTTACATATAAGCAGCTATCAGATATGACCTTAATTTCTCATAACCTAGCTTTTATAATCTCAGGTTCTTTCACAGATCACAAGGCAGTGACTCTTACATTAGAGATCTCCTCCACTATAGACTGAACTTGCCCCTGGAAAATATACCCACTGGGTTTGAAAACACCATTTTAGGAGAGGAAATCAATGTTAAAACTCTATAGGAAGTCTATCAATATCCATGTGGTAAGTGCCCTTTAATGTGGAACTTAAAGAAAGTATGTAAGTAGGCCAAGTCAACTATTCTAAAGTGGTTTAATAAAGATATTCATGATTTGGTATTTGAAGCAGGGAACTAGTGCAGTCAGTAGATTTAAGGACATCTGCGGGACAAACTTCAGAAACAAACCTACATGGTGGAACCATAATACCAACAAGTTTTATAATAAAAGGAAAAAAAATAAACAACGCAAGAAGAGTAATGCTCAGAATATCACAGCCTTTGTCACTAAAATAATTAATTCAGAAGCTTCATAAACTCCACCAAAGTCATATTTTAGACTGAAATAGCTACCCAGACCAAAGACAATCACAAGGCTTTTTTAGCATGTTCATAATCTCAAAACCACAATGCAGCAACATGGTGAGCTGATAGTGAACAATGTTGCCTACACAGGCTGAAGATATAGTGAACATATTGGCCAATAAATTTAGCTCTAACTTTACCCCTCTCTCCCTTCCATCTATCTCTCAAGATATAGCTGAAGCTGGCTGGCCTCAAGCTATAGCACAAGACCAAGTCCTAAAAGTGCTATCAAAAACTAAAAATACTGTATTGCTGGGTCCTTACAAAATCCCTTGATGCATCTTATATAGCATGAAGCATGATTTAGCCACACCCCTAACAACACTGTTCAATCTCAGCCTCCATTAGTAGCATAGTTAGGGTAGGATGAGAGGGGCAACTGCCCTGTGTACAAAGTGTTGGGGGGAATGATCAGCCCACTCCAATCGCTGTTTATTGAATACCACACTATTTGTGTGGTCTACACTGTCACATCTGCTTGCCACATTATAGCAAGCAGTTTGTTACAGTTTTTTTTTTTTTAACTAAAACCTGAGCGCTGTAGCACACCATGCAGAGAAAGTGTAAAATACGAGTGCCATAGTGCTCTGTGCAGGCAGGGTGTAAACATTTGTAGCAAGTAGTTTGTAACAGTTTGTAACAGTTTAAAAAGGATTTTTTTTTAACTTAAACATGTGAGCTGAAGTGTTTGATGCAGACGGGTATAAACTGTAGCAACAGTTTGTTACAATTTAAAAGAAGACATTTCATTTTTTTATTTTAATAACTATGTTAATGGAGGGTTGGGGCAGGGCACAGAAACAGGCCCTAAATGGCAGGGTCAGGGGAGGGATTGTCATGTATCTGTTTTGTTTTTTTTTTGTTTTTTTTTGCTGGGGGAGGGTCTAAGGGTAATAAGTTTAATCTGATCACTTACAGCTCTTCACTTAAAGAGCTGAGGGGGTGGGGCGCTGGTTACAGTACCAGCCTAGGGCGCTAATTCAACCAGCTATGCTTTTGTCCTCCATACAGGTTTTGTACCAGGCCAATGAAGAACATCTACAGTCATTCCTCTGCATAAGTAAGGACCTTTCACAGACGCAGGCAATTACAGACTCATAAGTCTGATAAGCCTCATATGCAAAGCCATGGAAAGACTTATTATGAAACTAATCAATCAGGACATAGGCAACATCCAAATACAGGATCTCTCTCAGTTTGGATTCATCAAGGGCAGGTAATGCTTTCTCATCCTGGTGGATTTTTTTGAAAAGGTCAACAAAGCAATGGATGAAGTTAAAATAGTACACATCGCATACCTCAACCTGGCCAAATCCTTTGACACATTTCCCCACTCAGGCATAGTATAAAAGCTAAATAAACTGGGAATAAACCCCTGTACCACCCGCTGGATTGCCATCTGGCTTACACACAGGTTGCAGGAAATCAAAATCTGAAAAGTTACCTTCACAAAGATACCAGTCACCAGTGGAGTCCCCTAGGGTTCTCTGCTGGAACCTCTCCTGTTTGGTTGGTATTCACTTTTCTGAAGTAAAACCAGTACCAAAGGGCTCTGGCTGACTAAATTTGCAGATGACTGCAAGCTAGGAGTAGTCATTGAATCGCCAAATGACTTAGCCATCCTGCAGGAAGGTTTGTCCCAAATAAATAACTGGTGACAAAATAATAGACTGAAGCTAAATTCGAAATAATGTATTATTGTATCCCTTGGGAAATAATCTACCCCAGGGAACTACCACATTGACAATATGCCTGCAAGAGTTGACCCATTTGTTCACTCATCCACATAAAACAAGTTTATTCCTGTCCATATTCAAGCACAACTTAGATATATGGATGGGAAACAGAATCTTTACTCCAGAACTGTCCCCGTTATTACTGATGGACAGAGGCAGCACTTAAATGCATTCTCCCATGCATGGATACCCTTAAATTATCTATGGTATGATCCCAGTTATTTTTATTAGGGAGTAGTATATAATTATTGATTATGGGATGGGTAAGACCAGTCTCTAGCCAAATGGGATAGGTTAATTCGAGCACAAAAGGGACATTCGTTAGACTTAAAATGTCCCACAAAGGCATCTAATCAAGTACTTACCTATGAACCTATAAGAGCAAGAAACAGACCTATCCACTTTTCCATGCACTCTTCTTTATAGCAAATTCTGGTAATAACGGCCACACAGGTAAAAAATGCACTCTCCAAAGCTAAGAATACAGCATCCATGGGACCAGATGACATCCCGGGCTGTGTACTTCATGAACTACAAAATGAACTGGCACCTCACCTAAGTGTCATGTTTAATTATACCCTCACATCAAGCTTTGTGCTCACTGAGTGGTGCACAGCTACAGTTATCCCACTCCACAAGGGGGGATCCACCTTGGATTCCGGGAACTACTGCCCCATCAGTCTGACGAGCCTGATCTGCAAGGCCATGGAATGTATTATCATGGAACTTATAAACAAAGACATTGGCAACCTTAAAACACTGGACCCCACCCAGTTTGGGTTCGTGAAGGGCCGATCCTGTCTCCTGAACCTGACTGACTTCTTTGAATCAGTCTCCAGAGCCGTGGACGAGGGTAAGGCAGTCCACACAGCCTATCTGGACCTCGTCAAGGCCTTTGACGCCATCCCCCACTCTGGAATCATAGATAAAATCAGGTACTTTTCCGATTATTCATTAATTTGTTCCATTATTCTTAAATTGTAACATGTTTCCTGAGTTATATAATTATTCTGCAAGTTTTAGCTACTGTGCTTGGTACCTATTTTCTATGTACAATTCCATGTTTTTCTGTGTTTTCCACGAGATGCCTTTTGCAATATCCCCAGCGAGACTCACCTATTTGCTCTCTTAACACACTGTTTTATGTTTTTTCTGGGTTCTCCACGTAAAGCCTTTTATGATATCCCCAACAAGACTCCCCTAATTGTTCTCTTATCATTAAGTATTTATCGTATGGTTTAATGATTAATAACTAGTTAAGCGCTACATATGGTTAGCTAAGATCATTTTCTGTCTTACTGCCATTCAGATCACCACCTCAATCTCATTTCTGGTTAATGTACACCCTTTCTTGTTCACACAAACAGTATAAAGTCAAACTTTTGTTATCTACGGCCATGCTGCTCCTCTGGTTCACCCACGCTCTCCCCACTGCTTCCTTTATTAATCATGAACAGCATCTTTTGATTTTGTTCACATTTTTTTAAGTTTTTTAGTATTTTATTAGCATCTAGCACTTTGTCTCCCTTCACAAATATGTTACACACTTTTTAAGTTCCTTTTTAGGCTACCTCCACCCTCCAGACCAACGACACACCAACAGTAACTCATTTCAGCATGGCCAAACTTGCACACTCTGTGCGCTGATCACCAATCACCCCCTTCAGCTCACCTTTGCCTGGATCACTCATTTCTAAGATTAGATATTTCACTTACTATGAGGATTCAACCCATACAGACACTGTTACCTATATAAGCATTACTCAGCCATCCTTATGGCTTTCTCCTAACTGCCAGAACACACTTACCCTTTCCAGGGTCTATATCAGATCAACGAATTATTAAATGCTCGAATCTGTAAATGTCAACCTTTACAGATCGAACATTTAATAGTTCAAAAAAGTTTAAATATAAAAAAAAAAAATAAACGAAGTAACAAAACCAAAAACCAAAGGGTGTAAGCAGGGGGCAAGCCCCCCTGTGCCCCCCCACACACCCCTACTTAAATATACCAACTCCAAGATCGTGCTACAGTGTAGGGAAGGGGAAATTTCCAGTTTCCGCACTGTAGTGCATTGATGTGTGATCTCGGAGTTGGTATATTTAACTAGTGGGGGGGCGGGGGGTGCAGGGGGCTTGCCCCCCTGCTAAAACCCTTTTCTTTTACTTTTTATTTAATTTTTTTACATCTTCAAACATTTAAATGTTCGATCTCTAAAGGTCAACCTTTAGAGATTCGAGCATTTAATCGTTCATTGATGTAATATAGACCCCCTTTCCAGGTTTGTCACCTGCCTTATAAATCATGAACGATTAGCTCTCAGTGTTTGAAATATGTTTTTTCCTGAATGATTAATGGGACCTGGTTATATCCATTACCTTTAACTCCTATCTCCCACCATTTTCGTATTGGGAAATATCTACACCATATGAAACATCTTTTTGTGGTATTCTGGCACATTTAATTTTGCAGTTTTTAGCTTGTAGTTTTTATTTATTTTTGCGCCAAGACCCTTCATATCTTAATACACTCACAACCGAACCTCAGTATGCATAGCCCCTCTCTACTCCTGCCTAGACCCCACTTACCCCCTCTATCTCACACTGTAAGTTTTTTAGATATTTTATTTGTAATGCACCACTGATTTATACATTTATATATTTATACTCTATGTTTGTTGGTTTATTTGGGTTTTTATGTTTTTCATTTTTTAATGTAGCTAACCTGATGAATGAATTTAATGTAGTTAACCAGATGGTTTACACACTAAGGCATCTCACTGTTAAGATTGCCTTTATGTAGACCTGCATCTCTTTCTAAAATCTGATGGATTCTTGCAGCACCTAAACGAAACTCCATCCCAGTTTGGCTTTGTCAAGGGCAGATCATGCCTTTTAAACTTGGTTGACTTTTTCGAAACAGTCACCAAGGCCATTGACGAGGGCAAGGCAGTCCACACAGCCTACCTTGACCTGGCAAAGGCTTTCGACACAATACCCCACTCGGGTATCATTGAAAACCTCACCAGCTTAAACGTAAACCCATACGTCACAAGATGGGTTGCAAACTGGCTGAGTGACAGAACCCACAGGGATAGAGTTGCTGGCACCATGTCAGACTCCAAGCCTGTCACAAGTGGTGTGCCACAGGGCTCAGTCCTGGGCCCACTCTTGTTCGGCATCTACTTTTCAGAAGTACAGGCAAAAACAGGAGGATTATGGCTGACAAAATTTGCAGATGACTGCAAACTGGGCACCATAGTTGAAAACCCATCTGACACAGACATCCTTCAGAAGGGTCTCAAAGAAATGGATAACTGGTGCCAGAGCCATGGCCTAAAGTTAAACGCCAGAAAATGCATAGTCATTCCCTTCGGGAAAAACAAGGTTACCCCTAGTTACCATATAGGTGGCAATCCACTAAGCACAGAAGAGGTTATCAGGGATCTGGGGACCCAGGTTGACAGTAACCTTTCGTTTGACACTCACGTTGCCAAAGTAGTTAGGAAGACCTTCTACATTGCCCACCTGATCATGAAGGGATTCACATCTAGATCAAGGGAGGTCATTGTTCCCCTGTACTCATCACTCATCAGACCAATGATTGAGTACAATGCCCCATTCGGAATGTATCTGACCCGACACCTGCAGCAATTGGAAAGGCCCCAAAAGTTCCTCACTAAAAGGATAAAGGGTCTCAAAAATATGTCTTATGCTGCCCGACTGAAGGAACTCCAGCTCTATTCAGTCGCTTACCGACTGCTCAGAGGTGACCTGTGCCTGACATACAAGGCCATGTCCGACCCGGAATTAATGAACATGCTTCACCTCAAAAAATCTAAATCCATCAGAACTACAAGGGCAAGAGACTTAAACCTCAACATGGCTATTAATAGGACGTGCTGGAGGGACAGATTCATCACCCAGAGACTCCCTATGCTGTGGAACAAAATCCCGGTTCATGTGAGGCAGAGCACCTTGCTGGCCTTGTTCAAGAGAAATCTTGACCAATGGATGGGAGATCGCAGGTATACCCCAGGGATAACCTCAGTGTCACTGCTTGACAGAGGCACAGCAAAATAATGGGCATAGTATCCTTCAAACTAAAGGGGTGGCGAAAGCCACAAAACTCTGGGCTAGGCTTATAAATGCCCTAGGGCAGATAGCCTAGTATGAACCTATGAACCTATGAACCTATGAAGGTTTCCTAAAAGCTCTGTACCTCTTCCAGATGGTTTATACACTAAGGCATCTCACCATTAAGATTGCCTTTATGTAGACCTGCATCTCTTTCTAAAAATCTGATGGATTCTTGCAGCACCTAAACGAAACTCCATTGTTAGTTGATTTTTCCTGCCAATTTATTAAAAAATAACACATAGAAGGACCAGTATTTTTTACCCCCAGTGGGTCCAAACTCGTTTCTGCTGCAAATGTGTTCTCTGCTCCTAAATACAGCATTATTGAACAGTTAACTGGATTAGGATAACTTTGTGTTTTAATAATGATTTTTAATATTTTAAACTCAATATAAGTTTTATAATGTAAAAAATACATGGCTTTCTCCAATCTGTATAAGCAGAGTGTCAACAGTTTTCCCGGACTTTTCACAATCACTATTCACAATAAAGATTACATCCCTCTCCCGGGATAACCAGACACACCCCCTTTCAGGAGTATAAATAAGACTGCTTTTACTGTAATAAATCCACTCTTAAATCCATTAAAGATTATATATAAGTGTGTCTGAGATTTTGTCTTCCTATTAAAGTGGCTAACTTTGGTTTATTTTCTCTGGGCTTGAAGAACGTTGTTGTCTAGACAGTAGGACTTAAGGTTTCAGGACACAGGGCACCCAGATTTCAAGAGGAATCACTGTCCCATGACTCCTGACTGTAATCTGCTGATAGAGCATGGACTGTTTGCTTTGTTGTCTTGTTTTTTGTCTTTTTCGCCTCTGTTTTGACCCTGGTTGCTTTTATTTACTTTGTTTTGGTTTGACCATCCCTGTATATGGCACTTCACTTTACAGGGTGATAGTTTTTAAAAGGGGGTATACAAGAAAGGACTGGGTCACAAGAAAGAACTGATATATAAGAAAAGACTGTCTACACTCCTGGCGGCAACTATCCCGACCAGGCACCACCACAGGACCAAGCTGCACTAAGTAAGTATTCAGTTACTGGAGTTATAGAGTATACAGCATCTAGACAATAGGAAATTTACAATGTGAAAATAAACAGGACCCACTCAGGTGAATAATGGTGACCAGTGGGCTACTACTGTGGTCACTGCTGGAGATGGCCTTTTCTCACAAAAGGAATGACAGGAAATTTGCTATTTGCTGATAATACAAATTCATGCAACAAGATCAATATGAAAAAAAGTATAGAGAAGATAAGATTCTAACAAAACTGAAAGAGTGGTCAAAAACATAGTAGCTTAAATGCATTGCAATAATAACAAAATAGGAAGTATAACACTAAGAAATAAAACAGTACAGGACTGGAGAAGAAAAAGTGACAAAACAGTGAGGAGAGGAATCTGGGATAATCAAATCAAATGATCTAAAGTCAGGCATACAATGTGAGAAAACATGAAAGAAAGTTGACTGAATAATAAGATGCACAGAAAGAAAGGCATAATCAGTAAACAAAAAACAAGAAGTTATTATCCCTCTAAACAGATTGTTCTTAAGCACCATCTGGCGTAGTAAATGAAGTTCTGAAGGCCTGTCTTTCAAAGGCCGCAGTCTAGGATTCATAAATAAGTTCCATTCACTGAAATGGAACACTGGTCATAATACTATGTTACAAATAAAGTGCAGGTTTTGAAGTGTTGAATGCAGCTTGCATGTTGCATTAAAAAGGAACAGCCTACAGAGGAGTCTACAGAGATGCATACTTTTCTTACATTATAGACCTATGAGAATTGCTGCTCTTAAGTGCATCATAACTGTACATTCAGCAGTGGTTTTTAGATGTTACTTATTAGGCATGCTGCCCGCATATCACCAGGTTGCCATGGGAGTGTAGACCAGAGCTAGCCTAGTAGCACAGGAGGAAAAGTGGGCAGCAGGGATGAACAATACAGGAAGCCATAACAAAGAAATTTTCTAGACACTTTCCTGAAAAAAATATCCAGCGGTTTCTCTGATCAAGCCATGGCTTGACATCAATGAAAAAATATATCTGCTGCAAAAAATTTGATGGGACCACAGTGCCAAGCAGATTACTGACTAGGTGGGGTGCAAAGCTCAATTTATCAATTCCAAGGGCAGGGGCAGTTTAAAAGATCACAACAAAAATTAGGGCACAGCATGCACAAAAAACATATAATGAGAGAAAAAAGGATGTACAGTATTTAGTTTTGAAGATAAATACATGGAGAGGAATAGGATAAAGTGCCAGGTACCTCTGAACTATCAATAAGTCAAAGTTAAAAACAGGTTTAAGATAACAGAAGGGCACAATATGGATTGTGACAATGTGAGGTAGTGCCAGCTATGCCAGGAGGAGTAGGGCAGTGGATGTGTAACATATGCCAGCATAGCTAGCTGGAGTTTTGTAAAGAATTTTATATCATTTGGATATCAAACTGATTTGTGCAAATGCTTGTATTAAAAATGTATTTGTAAAGCTGCTTCTGTTAAAAATGTAGCAACAGTGGGTCCTGCTGGATAGAAAAGAAATACACATGTCTGTCAGACTGTATTGCAACTGCTAAAATGAATATACTGTAACAGAGGATACTGGTACAGAAGAGCTTAATCTCAGTCAATTCTCTTTGAAAAATAGTCTAATTACCTATTTTAGACCATAAAATTGTAACTTACAGTTCTGATTGCAGCCAGAGATGAAAAGTCTGTGAAAACCAGGAGTAGGAATCCTACTGTATTGTCCTTAGAGGTGATTAATTGTTACCCTGGAAGGGTGAAAGTTTTGAAATGGTTTTATAGTTTCCAGATGCTATAACACATCTCAGCAAAGCTATTTCTGTGTGTATGGTAACACCTATATGCTAGATTCTGGTTCAGTTTCTAGTAAAGGGAGGTAGTGCGAGAACCAGAGTCAGATGACCAGATGTATGTGATGTAATTCTGTAATCCAGCACTGAAATGATGTTTTAATACTAGATGAGGCAGAAGTATCAGGGCAGTCTGTTTTTGAAACCTGACAAAAAAGGAAGACCACTCACCCACTTCATCTTGCCTTGCTTTAATACGTAACCAGGGAATAGTAATTCTTTAGATCATTTAGGAAAATATAGTACAGTTAGTTAAGTACTGTTTTTCTGTATCTGTGTGAATCTACCCATCTGTGTTATTTTTAATATTTCCTGTGATTGAAACTCTGGTGTTTATTGTAAATAGATATTTAGTATTTTCATGTTCTTTTATTATTTACTATTAAATACATTTAAACTATTCATTATGCATAGTTTTTAGAGAATATTTTAACCTTTGAGAGTACTTATATTTATTTGGTGACACTGGCCGATCCTGTAAGCCTTGATGCATTGGTCAAACACTACCATTTGTATTAGTATTAATTTTACTCAGTATAATGGGGTACCCTTGTAAGAGCTTTAGAGTAGCTGGATTGGAGTGTTCTGGTAGCAATACATACCTTATAGTCTGGGCAGAAGGGAGCATAGCTGCTTAATCTGTGCCAGCCTTTCCCAGGTGCATGTGTGTGTATGTGAAAATCAAATCTCAGAGAGTGAGTGTGTCACCTACTTGGAGCAGGGACACAGAGCACTGGTTTCACAGAGAGGGTGGTGGAGGATTTGGCTTGGAACACTTGGCCGAGGACTCAACTCTACAGCTGTGTCAGTGAGGCAGTCTTACTGATGGCCTGGAGAGAGAGAGAGGAAAACATATCCCCCAAACTGAATATGTTCCCTGTGTGCTCTTAAGGGAAATTGTGCTTGGCGCAGAGAGCTGCATCTGAAAATACTGTGTATATCTCTTTTTGTTCCAAGTGAATCTCCCTCAACAAAGATGAGGATTCAAGCTCCTTTATTACTGGTCCAGATCAGGGCTGTCACATGGAGAATGAAGGTAGCTGACTGGAGAAGAATAAATATCCCATGAAAGAGTCATGGTTCATTGTAACTGTCTGCCTGAAGAAATAGTTTAAACAAAAACAAAAACAGAATCTGAGGATGCAAGGAGCAATGCAAGACAAATTTGTATGAGGACTAAGGCAGAAAAAGAAATTGGTAATGACGTAAATTTTCAGTTTATCTGAGAGGTAAGACAATCATTTGCATGTGTTGTCAAAACAGTTTTCATAAACTGATGGAATAATAGGTGAAGATTGTATATTTAATCAAGATGCAGTGATTGCAGTATGCAGTATTCAAGTATGTGGCATACGATAAATGAATCAAAGCTAAATACACAAATATCAAGTTCAATATATATCCAATTTTCTAAGAATACCAAATGCAACAATGTCAAATTCAAAACCTTAACTCTGTAGATACAAGAACTTAAACCTTCGCCCTTTTACCGGAGTTATGAGATTTCCTAGGTCAGGACATGAAGTATCAGAATTTCAACATACCCATGTCTTAGAAACTTCCTATTCTCTGTCATTTATTTACTGTATTTTAAATATATCCACTGAGACAATGTCTCATGTACAGGAAAGACCTTCAATGAAAAATTCCAGAATACACTCATTTACAAGAAAGACTGCAGAAATTTGGGAAAAAAACTACATAATACTACAGCAGGGACAATTTAAATTTTTACAGTAGGCAACTTAAACAACATTTCTTAAGGATGTGGAAGGAAACCAGACAGTCAGTACTATTACATGTAAGAATCTGCAGTGTTAAATAAGCAAACATCTAGACCTTGAGGATCCTTAAAGGAAAAATTACTCTGAGTGCCTTGATGATGCGGCCACAGGCACTGCTCATAAAACAATAAAAAAGAACCTATATCTAGTAGACGAGGAACCACACACATGCTGCATTTCACCTCCAAACACTGGTAGCCAAATAAAAAAAAACACTTCAGGGGGCTATATTCCACTGTCATATAAAATAAACATGGGACAAAAACTGTTCCACTCCACACTTAATTTATTAAAAAGCAGACAAATAAATTCACCTATACCCAGAGCTTTTGTGTCAAGAATTCACTGAGTCATTTAACTCATTCATCTTGGCAGTTTATTTAATAAACAACATACAGTTAAGGGGCCTTTTTGCGATTTTGCAGTGGTTGTCTGATGATACTTAAAATCTAAAGTGTATTTTCATCATTTATTGGTGACCAAGGCATCTATCATGACTCAGTTTCTGTTTTTAATTTCTAATAGACTCAATAACTAATGTATGCTTTTCTTCAGAGCTTCACAGAGCCTATTCTGTAATGTTCATGACCTATTGTTAATAGCTTAAACATTAATAAAGCCTTTGCTATCATTGCTTTGTATCATTCTAATTAGAAAGGTTCAAATATAGGGTTGCTTCATGTTTCATTTTGAAAAATAACTAATAGTATTAAGCATAAGCACTTCAAAACAAAAATCATTATCTAGAAACACTTTGCAAAAGAATGATAAACTATCCATGAACTCCAAGCAACATATCAAATGAAATCAATCAGTTATTGCCAAATTTCCACAAAATAGGTTTTGCTTGGGATTGGTATTAGATTTGCCGAATGATTAATGCTGTGTATCATGCTATGCTAAACAATTTTACAAAACTGGGATGAGTGAAAAAAAGGTCCAACACCAGATGACTGAAATCTCACTTTGAAGATCTCCAGCGGTCTCTTGCCACCCAAGTAAATGCAACAAATAAAGATATGTGGCCAGTTTTACTTGTGCAAGTAAGTAGACCCTGCCAAAGAGAGAGAAAGGAATGTTAGCAGTATTGCCTTATGAGAGATCTTCAGACAAACTGCAGCTTTTGCAAGGTACACAGGATCCTGTGATGTGAGTAAACGATGTGTTTCTTAGTACACACTGCAGGCATTATTACACAACAGTTGCAGCAGTTAGAAGTATACTGCAAGCACCCACTGCTGTGCAGTATCACAGTGCTCGGTTCTAGAAGGTATAATGGGTGGAGCATAACATGGAGTGTGGCATGGCTGCATGAGGTATTAGAGAGTTTCCTTGTGGCAAAAAGAAATTTGGAAGCAAAACAATATATTCCAAAGTATTAAGCTGGGAATTTGCATGAGGAATAGAGGAGGGAAAATGATGGAAGCCACTAAAACAGAAAGAAATGAGCTGTCTCAAATCTTGACAAGACAACGAGAATACTAGAAGTTTTGAGGGATGCACATAGCATTCTAGCTTTTTCCAACCAAAGGATAAACTTATAGATATGCAGATGGAAGTGAAACATATGAGAAAAAACTCATGTTATCACGCTGAAGTAATGAGGACACAGACAGGAAGTACTGAATAGATAAGCTGATACTGTATATACTCTCATACTGAAGCTAGATGATCTTGAAAACAGTATGGAGGGCTGCTTTAACTATGACAGGCATCCCTCAAATAGTATCTTAGGGAAATTTCAACACTATTTTTTTCCTGACAGGATTTAGAGTGCCCTGATTGGATGTTTCTTTGAAAAAGTGGGAGGAGAGAACAGAGAGAATGGAAGGCCAAGGAATATTCCTCAGTGTCCACACAGAATATATTGAAAGAATGAAGCCTAAGGAAAGATATACAAACAGAAGAATTGCTGAAAATGGATGACAACTTAAGTGCCCCTTGCTAAGGCACTGCATCCTTTCAAAAGATGACATTCCTGTGAAAGAGGATAGCAGTGGTACTGTGGCAATCCTGTATGGCACGTCAGCTGAAAATGTAATTGTATTTGGCAGAGATTAACTGAAGGAAACAGTTAATGAGTTTAAGACCCACAGAAGAGGAAATGGATACTCTAAAAAAGTAAATGAAGACAGAAGACAAATGGTCGCATTGCTCTTCTCTCATCAAAAAATAAGTAAATAAATAACAATAAAAGTGAGTTTGAGGTCAAAAATACAAAAGAGGCAGATGGAGTTACAGTGTACAGAGATAAACTGGGGTTTAATCAGTGGTTTGGGCATATGAGCTGTTGGCTGGGAGGGATAGGCATGCCTACCCCAGGGGAAGGAATGTTCATGTCTTTGTTCTCTGAGGGAAGACATGGTCCATAATGAGGGGCGTAACCCTCAGATGGTTCTAGGATGTAGGGGAGAGGCAAGGCACGAGGGCAGGTTATAATGCAAAAAAATACCACCCCCTCATGGAAAGAGTTGTCTGTAAGATCCCACAGGATACCTTTAGGTTCTACACAGGCCCCAGCCCAAAATGCAGTGTTAGTCTGAGGAAAAAAGGAGCTGGTAGACCTGGTAATGGATGGGGGCACTGGAGTAGAAAACCGTAAAGTATGAAGCAAGAGGGGAGCAAAAAAAAAATGTGCAGAAAAGAATGCTACTTGAAAGCTGGAAACATGCTCATTTAATATGGATCCAGGAGGGACACTACAGGACCAGTAGTGAGACATAGATGAAGAATGCATACCTAACAGATCCAGAATTAAAGTAAGGAGATGAAAAGTTATGACCTGAAGGAATTCGTGGAGAGTGAGTATGAGGATGGAAACAGGCCAGAGTCAGGATGTTAGAAAAGAGATATCATAAAATATGTTCATGGGAGAAAAGAGCAGAATATAAATTCAGCAACAGATGAGCTGAATATGAATTTAACAGCAACAGAAAGAAGACAAAGCTGTTAAATCTGACTGAGTGACATGAGAGAGCTAGTCCAGTAAGGATTAATGATACATGGTCTTTTCTGACTTGATTTTCTTTTGAACAAATCAGTTCATTAAAGGAAGTGATGAGTGGAGGACACTGTTTTCATGATAAACATGTATTGACTTGAAAATTCTTGAGGTGAAAGTATGATGACACGAAAGGGAGGTATAGTCCAGATGCGAAGTAAAGGGTAAGTGATGAGGGTTTATTATATGGAGTGGAGTAGGCTCATAGGTTTATGGGTTCTTACTAAGCTTACAGCCAAAGGAAACCATTGAAAACCTCAACCATATCAACTAGTACTGATGGTAGACTAACAATGTTTTTCTAGTAAGTAGACTGTCTTCACATATCTCCAGTGAAAATTTACATTTAACCATGCAGTTATCCAAAATGCTTTTTAAAGGTTGCTAGAGAAGCGCTCTACTTGCTAGCTAAGGACTACCTAGTCTAGAAGTGGAGCATAAGTCGGGTTAGGTATGTGTCACCACATCTAATGTTGCTGATGCAGTAGTGTAGGTTTAAGTACCTAGAATGGATGTTTGCTTTACCCCCAGTTCTATTTAGGTGAAGGAGATCAGTGAGTTCTGGGTTATTCATAACAAGGAAGGCTAGGCACAGATTACCTCTAAGGAGTTTTATGACACTGAATAGTGGGTCGGGGCTTTTAGCTCTTGGAGAACCTAAGGGTACTGAGACTTGACATCTTTTTCCATGAGCTAATATTGAGGTCTCTCAAGCTGGTTTAGGTACTCAGTGAGGTACATATCAAAGGATGTATTATATTCAATGATGGGTCAAATAGTGGATGAACAAAGTGAAACTATAATTTCTTTGCTCATTGATGAGATGTCATGAAGGATGAGTTGTTCAAAATAGAAGGATTTTCTAAACACCACAGAGATGAGGTGGTCAAAGGAGAATCTGTTATCAACACAGGTACCCCAGTCCCTGATGACTGTGTCAAATGTAAGTGGAATGTTACCTATATGGTAAGCTGTGATAGGCCCACGATTAGTGCACCAAGTACTTGTTTGGTCTAGGCGCTGCTGGAGAATTTAATTGACAAAATGAGATTTGATAACAATCTCCGGTTCACAATTATCAGCAATCTTGGTTAATCATAATCTCTTGATACTGTATCAGTGGGTCCCTATTACGTTATCGAAAATGCATTCTATCAAATGTTTTCACCGAACCGTAAATAGTGAACAGGCAAAATAGCGAAGTGGCTTTTCAGCGAATTCTTTCCCTGGGGAAGAAGTTGCTTGGCCGCTTTGTTAGTTTGCCGTGTTTTGCACTGTAGTGCAGTCTCGGAGTGTGGTCTCACAGATTCCATTATCTGGTATGGCTCCCGAATGTAAATGTGCAATAGTTACTGACCTTAGGGTTAGGGTGTGGGTTAAGCTAAGTGCATATCTAGTAATGTATTTAGCGTACACTTTAGGGTTAGAAATAGGGTTTAGTTAGGTGGATATATGTTTTTAACTGTTTACTTTTTTATTTTGGGTTAGAAGTAGGGTAAAGGTAGGTGTGTATGTGTTATAACTATTTACTTTTTTTTTTTTTTTTTTTTTGTTGGAACAGTGATTTCTTTCCCTCGGAAAGAAATCGCTGTTCTGAGCTGTCTATATTTTCAGCTTTCAGTGAAATGGGGTCGATCATTCATCGTTCACTGTTTTCAGCATTCAATGACGTGATATAGACCCTGTATCAGCTTTTATCTCACAGAAATATATACCAAGAAGGAAGGGGCCCAGGATGGGGCTCTGTAGGACATCACTGGCGACATTTTTATATCTAGCCCAAATAGCAGTGACCTTAATGGCATGGGTTCTGTCAGATAATCAATTACCAATCCAACAAACTATTTATGGATTAAGTTTGAGTTGGGAGAGTTTGTCAATAATCCCAGCATCTAAGACAATGTCAAAGGCCTTGGCAATATCCAGAAAAGCAGTGTGGACTGCATGACCCTTATTCATGGCCTCAGAAACCCTTTCAAAGACCTCATCCAGGTTGAGCAGCTATGATCTCCTTTTTATCAAGTCAAACTGGTACATATCTAGGGATATAACTTCACCCATAACTGTTTATTAGCTCAGCTATAATATATTCCACAGGCATGCAAATAATACTAGTGAAATTAATAGGCCAGTATTTCTTATGCAAGGGCACCACAACTGCCGTTCTCTAGTCCTCCAGGACATAACCAGTGGAGAGACTCAGGCTGAAGATTTGATGGAGAGATGTTGCTAGGTGAGACTGTACACTTCTCAGCAGACATCTAGAGATATTATTAGGACCCCTGGAAAGATTGTTGGGAAAGTCACAATAGAACTTGGTCCAAATTGATTTCGGGGGTAGGGTCGTATGTTGAAATGGAGGGGACAGAGGAAAAGGTGAATGGAGTGAAGTTAGAAGAGAATTTTTCCACAAAAAAATGTATAATATCTCCAGGTCAGAGAAGAAGGTATCATTGGAGATACATTCAGTACAGAATTGCAGGTAACTTCTAAGCTTCCTAGTACAGCTGAAGAAGGCCTTATAGTTGTCCTGTTTATATACTGAAGGCAGTTTTAGTGACTGCTGTTTCAGAAAAAATGTTTCAATGAAAACACTTTCACCAACAGTGAGAATTCTCATTTCTCCACTGTTATGTGACCTCAGAGTAGGTATATTTAAGTTCAAGGACTGGGGAGTGCAGGGACCCTGCCCCGCTGCAAAAGAAACATTTACTCCAAGTTTTACCAAAATTGCTTTGGGTGAAATATTTTTGGAGTTTTTGATTTTGTGAGGGAAGGTTTTGATAAATTGACATGCTCCCCATAGCTGACCTTGTATTGCCTAATAGTAAGTTTGAGAGACTTAATTGCCAGTTTTTAATTCTTTTTATAATGCTGAAGCAGGCTTCTTTCAATCATGGCCTAGAGCTTTTTTTTTATTATAGAGTTTGTTGATGTGGTAACTCCACCATCTGGGTTTAGTTCTAAACTTGCCTTTATGCTTACACTGGAATGGTATAGATGCTTCAATGCATCTATCTAAGAAAAAATAAAATTCAGAGTAGAAGGCAGCAGATCCTTATCAATATGACGAGAAAATAGTAAATAATTGTTTTTGGAGTACTCCTTGAATGTAGAGGAGTTATTATGGGGCCATAAAGCTGGTTTTCATAGAGCAGATCACAGCCAAATGGTCAGATTTGACTAGGGAGGGCATAACAGATAAGGTGGTGAAATGAGGAGAAATGTTTTAAGGGCAAGATCAAGAAAATTAACACCTCTGATGGACAGACGACTTGGTCAAGTGTCAGTGATGCAACAGGTAGCACACTCACCTTTTGTGCAGAAGGCCGTGGGTCTATTCCCACACCAGACAGACAGATTGCTGAAACTGCAGTGCAATATAAGGGGGGGTGCTGTCCTTCTGAGTGTGTTTTCCTTTGAGGTCCCATCTGTTTGAATTGGTGGTAGCTCAAGTAGATGTAAAAGAATCCATGACACCTATGGAAAAGAGTAGGGAAAGTTCCCTGATGCTCTATAGAAAGCATAAATACCACTGTGGGTCCCCCTGAATAGACTAGTGGGACAAACCTAGTCAATAAAGGATAAAATAAATAAAAAAATGGTTTGGCATTTACAAAGTCCAGAGATTTCTGGACATATTCTCACATAAATACATGAAAACATACTCGGAGGCTCTAAATAAAAATCTGCAGAAGCAACAGAGACCTCCAAACCACTCATCCAAGCAACCTCCACCCCCCAACACAAACCATGAAACACATATTTCACAAAACCAGTGTGCCACATAACCACAGCCTTAAGGCAAAATAACATACCCAACACACTAGTAATAGGTGACTCTATAGTCAGGCACACTGACGTCCCACTCACTAGGCTGAGCAAGGAGAAGGTTACTGTTAGCTGCCTGTTGGGTGCCAGGATCCACCACATAACACAAGCACTCAGGTCACTCCAGAATAAGTATAAATATGACTCTGTCATTGTCCATGTTGGTGTGAATGACCTGAGCCGTACCTCTCTGGACTACATGAAAAGAGATATGGAGGAACTCTCTGATCACATAGCCCAGGCCATAATGACCCTGACCCTGAGTAGCATCCTGCCCCCACCAAGAATGATACCACGGTATATAGAAAAAATTATCAATTTCAACAACTGGCTAAGCTTCTGATGTCATTCAAAGGGGATCCAGTGTCTGTCAGCCTGGGATGACATGCTCGACAAGCCACGCTGCTTCGTTAGAGATGGCTTGCACCTGTCACCCTTAGGCTTTCGAATACTGGCCAAGGCTCTTGCCACCCACATAGTGCCTTTTTTAGGCAAGGCTCAAAAGACAAACCCACTGCCGTAAATAGCACAAGTAACAGAAAACTGAAGGTAATGCTACTCAATGCCAGATGTCTAAACCTCAAAATGCATGTACTCGAGGCACTCCTCAGTATGGAGAAAATCAATATATGTGTAGTAACAGAAACCTGGTTTAAGGCTCCAGTGAGCACCCCAGCACTACCAGGCTACAACTCATAGCATACATTTTGGCCACAAAACCCGGACCGAAATACAAAAGGTGGGGGAGTATCCATATTTATCAAGGATACCCACACCTCCAGGTTAGTGGCATAGCACGATGCTTCAGAGATCATCCACGTGCAACTAACAATGGGCAAAACTGCTATTCAAATTATAGCTTGCTACAGGTCACCCACCATGTCCCAGGACCCCTACTCCACATTCCTGGAAACACTGGGGAAACATAAAGGTCCTACCAAACGCCCTGATGTTGGGTGATTTCAATTACCCAAACGTTAACTGGGAGAATTACTCAAGTACAAGCTCCCTTGCCCAACATTTCCTAGAATTTAAACTCAAACACCCTGGATCAACTGGTCAACACCCCCACCAGAGGTGACAGCATATCAGACCTGGTCATCACCAACATGGGCGACTGGTGTTCCACACTGGAGGTCAACCCCTTGCTGGTTAAATCTGATCATAAACGAATCACTCTGGATATCCACATTCCACCACCACCCCCAGTCAAAGAAACCACCGTGAAAAACTTTTCAAAAGCAAACTTCACATTACTTAAGACCGAGGTGGGAAGTTTCAAAACCCCCATGCTAAAGGATAACGCTGTCCAAGCTGCAAAATCCTTTGCTAATGCACTCTATGGGCACCTACAAGAATGCATGGATCATGCTATCCCAAACAAAACCAAGACTCACTCCTCCAAGAAAAGGAAACCAGTCTGGTGGACCCCTGCCATAAACAAGCTATACAATAGAAGGAGGAAACTAGTACAGAAAAGAGTAAAATCCCAAGAAGGGAAGACATCCTTGATCAGTATCAGCAAGAAACTATGTTCCCTCATAAAATCATCCAAGGCTAGCTTCAAAAGAAAAATTGCCATGGACTCCAAAGATAACCACAAGGCATTCTTTAGCTATGTCAAGAATCTAAGTGGCAATTCTCAGATCTGCTCGGAGTTAGTGCAGAATGGCACAAAATATACTGAACTGACCGATATAGCCAACATCCTGGCAGACAGGTTTCTGTGCAAACTTCACCACCCTCTCACCTCCAAAAGGGCCCATAACTATACCAGAAGAATGTAGTGCCCCTGAAATCACAAACACTCAGGTTAAAACAGCCCTCTCCAAAGCCAAAATCACAGCATCAATGGGACCGGACAGTGTCCCAGGCTGTGTCCTACACAAGCTCAAAGATGAACTAACCCCTCACCTAAACACACTGTTTAAACTCAGCCTCTCCACAGGCTACATGCCCACAGAGTGGCGCACAGCAATTGTTATTTCACTCCACAAAGGTGGAGCCACATCGGACCCCGGGAACTATTGCCCTATAAGTCTAACTAGCTTTGGTCTGCAAAGCTATGGAGCGCATCATCATAGATCTCATTAACAGAGACATTGGAAACCTTCAAACACTGGACCCTACCCAGTTCGGTTTTGTTAAGGGCAGATCATGCCTCCTAAACCTGGTGGACTTCTTTGAGACAGTTACCAAGGCTATAGATGAGGGAACGGTGGTCCACACAGCCTACCTAGACCTTGCAAAGGCCTTTGACACCATTCCCTACTTAGGTATTATAGACAAGCTCACCAGCCTGAACATAAACCCCTACGTCACGAAATGGGTTGCCAACTGGCTCACGGACAGAACCTACATGATAAGAGTTGTGGGAGTTAGGTCTGACTCTAAACCGGTTACAAGTGGCATTCCTCAGGGCTCAGTTCTAGGACCCCTCCTGTTCAGCATAT
The DNA here is from genome assembly GCF_019279795.1 of Protopterus annectens. Classification (NCBI taxonomy): domain Eukaryota; kingdom Metazoa; phylum Chordata; order Ceratodontiformes; family Protopteridae; genus Protopterus; species Protopterus annectens. The sequence continues at coordinate 947,876,836 of NC_056732.1, forward strand.
ATTTCTCAGAGGTACAGGCAAGCACAGGAGGACTATGGCTGACCAAGTTCACAGACAACTGCAAACTAGGGGCTATAACTGACTCTCCGGCTGACACAGACATCCTCCAAAAGGGTCTCACTGAGACAGATGCCTGGTGTCAAAACCATGGCCTCAAGCTAAATGTCAAAAAGTGCATAGTCATCCCCTTTGGAAAAAACAAAGTACCCACAAACTACCACATAGGTGGTAGCCCCCTAAATACGGAAGATGTAATAAGGGATCTGGGGACCCAAGTAGATAGTAACCTCTCCTTTGATAATCACATTGCCAAAGTGGTTAGAAAATCCTTCTATGTGGCCCACCTAATCACAAAAGAGTTTACATCCAGATTGAAAGAGGTCATTGGGCCCCTCTATGCATCACTCATCAGACCCATCGTAGAGTACAATGCCCCATTTGGGATATACCTTACAAGACACCTGCAACAACTGGAAAGACCACAGAAGTACCTCACCAAGAGGATCACTGGCTTCAAGCAGATGCCCTATGCAGCTCGACTGTAGAAACTCCAGCTGTACTCAGTTGCATACCGCCTACTCAGAGGTGATCTCTGCCTGACATACAAGGCCATGTTCAACCCAGAATTGATGGACATGCTCCACCTTAAGAAAACCATATCCCCTCGAGCCACACGCTCCAGGGATCTAAACCTCACCACAACAATAAGTAGGATGTGCTGGAGGATAGATTCCTGTCCTAGAGACTTCCCATGCTCTGGAACAAGATTCCAATATACATTAGGCAGAGCTCCTCACTAACCCTATTCAAGAGAAACCTTGACGAGTGGATGGGAAACAGAAAGTTTACCCCACGGATCACTTCAATGGCTCTGCTGGACAGAGGCACAGGGAATTAATCTAAGGGGGCGGCGAAAGCCAACACATTCTGGCTAGGCTTATAAATGCCTTCAGGCAGATAACCTAGTACCTACCTATGAACCTATGAACCTGTATTTGTTGTTGGTAGTAAATGTTTACCAGTTTATGTGTGAATAGTTAAAGTCATCCATGAGAAAGGTATTTATTTATTTATTTACATTTGTTAACTGGGTAGTGTCTGTCCTAGCCATGGAGCCCGTTTTAAGCAGAGACCTGGGGAGAAAAGCTCCACACACAATAGTAATGTCCAAATAATAGTGCAAAATCAATAAAACAAAATTACATACATATAATACAAAATTATACATATTCAACTGTTTACTTTTCTAACCGGTTAAAGTATTCTGCATGTTCTAAAAAGATCATTGATGGGGATCTATAATTGATTAAAATGTGGTAATTAATTCTATTGTAAATAGACTTCAACCGGCTCTAGATTTGTATGATACAAAATCTGGTATGAAAGAAGGAGGTTATTAATAAATATGCTGTCAATGAGTTGAAGAACTCAGTAAATACAGACAAATATACTACAGCTGCCTTGAGGACTGCAGGACATAGTGACTTGACACTTGCATTGATAAGGGGAAATAATATGGGTAGAAGAAGGTGAGTAAGGGGATTGACATACAAGGGGGAATGGCTACAACAATTTTGGTAGGCAGTATGAGTAAACTGTGAACGTGTTATAGAAGTTAATCTTATAAGTAGTAAGTTTAAAAAGTGAGAGCAAATGCTAAAATGATGTCTGGGAAAATGACTTTAAAAGTAATCAGAAGAAGAAAGGAAGGACGGAAGGAAGGAAGGAAGGAAGGAAGGAAGGAAGGAAGGAAGGAAGGAAGGAAGGACGGAAGGAAGAAATAGGAAAGGGAAAAGAAAATGTCATGGGGACCTAAAGCTAGGATGGCACTGAAGCACATCAGTGATCTCAGGCTCATTATAGATTTGTAAAGTCACAAGTCTTAAGTGCAGAGTTGCCTAAGAATAGGAGTTTTCCTTCCATGGAAGAAGGAAATAGTCTCAACTCTACTTAAAGAAGGCAAAGACCCCATATATCTTTTGAAAATGAGGTGAAAACAACAATGCTAATAAATGATAATAATGATTTTAATGAAAAAGGCAACTCATAAGCTTGGATGCCAAGAAAGCATTCAATAGTGTTGGGAGTCTTTACAGAAAATAGTGAAACAATAAAATTTTGTAAGTCAGCTATGTTACTATAGTAAGATTCATCAGCTAAGGTAAAAGGGAATATGTTAGAAACCTTCATTTTATACAGATACATATGTTAGGGATGCCCAGTGCCACTGCTGTATTTGTTTTACATTTAGAACCATTATCAACATGTATTAGAGTTGATAATGGTTCTAAATGTAAAACAAATACAGCAGTGGCACTGGGCATCCCTATTATTAGAGTTCACAGCAAGAGGTTCTCCCGTTCGATTCTTGGCTGGAGTGCCTTCTGTGTGGAGTCTGCATGTCCTCCTCGCGGTCGAGTGGCATTCGAAAGACATGCGTAGGGCATGCCTTCGTTGAAAGTTGGGCATCGAGCTGGCACCTCGGCACCGTAAAAATCTACTGCCAATCATTAGTAGACCAGAGTTCCACTGTGGCGATGCCTAACCGGGAAAAGCCGAAAGAAGAACAACAGGGGTGGGAGGCTGGCATAATGGTTAAGGTATTTACCTTGCATACACAAGGTGCAGGGTTTGATTCTCACATGGGGTAATTGGCTAGGCTTAAAATGACCCACAAGGGCAGTTAGCCTAGTACTGCTCTATGAAACTATGAACATCAACATGTATTAGAGTATCCTTACTCAGGGTTATAATTGGTAGAGTAAGTTCATAGGTTAGTAGTAGCTAACTGCCCTCATGGGCCATTATAAGGCTACCTAATTACCTCAAGTGAGAATCATACCCTGCACCTTGTGTCTCTAAGCTAACCACCTTAACCATTATGCCAACCTCATTAGAACAGCATTATTTGTAGACAATGTTTTGATACATTTGTCAAATGGCTTTTGAACATCTTTCAGGGCACAATGTTAAAAAAAGAAAGCACCAAGACACTAATTAGCAATTAATAATAATGCACCATATTTTTCAGAGTTATCCTTTTCTTAGGATCAAGAGAATAAAGTACTTAGGAGTATAGCTGACCATTGCATTTCCATTGTGGATAATATGGCTATCCAATGCATTTCTATTGTGGATACAAGTATGTTGTAAAGAGGGAAAAAATAAAATATCAGAGAAAATAAAAAAAAAAGTGGCGTTTATTGCTAATAAAATTAGGTCACAAAATCCAAGCTATAAAAATGTTTTTAATGTCATTAATAGTATTTGTGGGGTTGGCCTTTATAGCACCACCAAAGGAAAAGACTTTCAAGGAGTTCAGAAAGAAAATACAGGAATTTATCTGGGAAGGGAAATAGAGTTATTTTGGGAGAAATGAGTAATCCTTGCACAGTATGGGGACTAAATGTACCGATCTGCTGGATTATTAATGGGCCACACCAATGAGATAATTACATTTACTTAAAAAAGTAACAGGAGCAGGTGCCCAATTGGAAGTAATGTCTCCTTAGCAAGAACAAGCAGATATACCCACTAGTGAAATTCTCCAAAGCAAACTCTGAGTCCAAATTGGCAACATCTACTAGAGACAGTCATAAGGCCTTCTTCACATATGTCCGCAACCTCAAAGGAAGCACCCAGATCTGTTCAGAACTGGTGGTCAAGGACACCACATATACAAATGCCGTAGATATAGCAAACTTGCTGGCTGACAGATTCAGTGAAAACTTTACCCATCTATCCCCCCCATCAGTAAATCAGGACATCCCAATACCTGCCCCCTTCCCCTTATATCTATGGAAGAGGCTATCACTGCTCTCACAAAGGCAAAAAATTCAACCTTCATGGGACCTGATAACATCCCAGGCTGCATCCTACATGAACTTAGGCAGGAACTTGTAGCACCACTAGGCACCCTATTCAACCAAAGCCTGAGTACTGGCTTTGTCCCAGCTGAGTGGAGGGCAGTCACTGTTATCCCTTTACACAAAGGTGGCGTGTCCACCGATCCAGGAAATTATAGACCCATCAGCCTAACTAGCCTGGTCTGCAAGGACATGGAACAGATTATCATGGACCTCATCAACAAGGACATTGGCAACCTCCAAACACTTGATCCCACACAGTTTGGCTTTGTCAAGGGAAGTTCATGTCTGCTAAATCTGGTCAACTTCTTTGAGGCAGTCACCAAAGCCATAGATGAGGGGAAGATGGTGCACACCACCTACCTTGACATGGCCAAAGCCTTTGACACTATTCTCCACTCAGGTATAATAGATAAACTCTCTCAACTAGGCATCAGTCCATATGTTACCAGATGGGTAGCAAACTGGTTCACTCATAGAACCCATGTAGTCAAAATAGAGGAAGCCACCTCAAGCAGTAGACCTGTAACAAGCGGCATACCCAAGGGTTTGGTCTTGGGGCCTCTGTTATTTGGGATATACTTTTCTGAGGTGCAGGCCAAAACCAGTGGGCTATGGTTGACCAAGTTTGCAGATGACTGCAAGCTAGGTGCTGTCATCAATTCCCCTAGCGATGTGGACATCCTCCAAGAGGGTCTCACTCAGACAAATGACTGGTGCCAAAAACATTGCACTCAAGCTGAATACCAAAAAATGCATCATCATTCCCTTTGGGGGGAGTGACATCCCCACAAATTATCACGTTAATAACATCCTAAGCACTCAATCAGTCATAAGTGATTTGGGTACCCAGATTGATAGCAACCTGACTTTTGACCACCATGTTGCTTCCATTGTACAGAAAGCCTTCTACATTTCCCACCTCATAAGTAAGGGTATCTCATCCAGGGACAAGAAGGTCATAACATCCCTGTACTCTTCCCTTATAAGGCCCATTATCGAGTACAACGCCCCTTACGGCATGCACCTCACAAAGCACATGCCGCAGCTGCAGAGACCACAGAGGTTCCTCACCAGGAGAATCCAGGGCCTCAAACATCTACCATACACAGATAGACTAAAAGCCCTATCCCTCTACTCGGTTTCATACAGACTCCTCAGAGGTGACCTCTGTCTGGCATACAAGGCGTTCACGGACCCCACCTTGATGGGACTGCTGCATATCCGCAAGTCAAGTTCCACTCGAGTAACCCATATGTGCGGCCTCAACCTGGTCTGTGAACTCAACAAGACATGTTGGTGGGACAGATTTGTGTCCCAGAGACCTCCCCATCTATGGAATAGATTCCCTCTCCACATCAAGCAGAGTACCTCTTTACCCCTTTTTAAGTGCAACCTGGATAACTGGATTGAAAACAGAAAATATAACCCTGGGATTCCACCCATGTCCCTGCTGGACAGGGGCATTGGGTGCTGATTTGTCTAAACATGGGCTAAACTCTTGGCTAGGCTTATAGGGACCTCAGGATCAATAGCCTAGTAACCTTCTATAATCCTATGATCCTAAGATTTTTACTTATTTTATTTATTTTATTTTACATTTGTTGACCGGGCTAGTCTAACTGGATACATGTCCATTTTCAGTAGAGGCCCGGGGAGATAAGCTCCATGGAAACAAAAGCAAAAACATCTCATATACAGAAACAAAATCTCATATACAAAAGTTCATATGTACAATGCATGTTACAGTACAGAGATAATCAGAGGGCAGGCATTCATAACATAGTACAAAAGAAATGCAGGTGCAATACAAAAAAAAGCAGATTAATACATAATATAAAAAGAAGGTAGGTTATAATATAATATAGTATACATGTGTTAGTAATAAAAAGTTGTCACAATAGGTTTCCAGAAGATGCAAGTAACAGTATATAGTAGGACAAAGTTATGTTGTAATTTAAGGAAAGTAGATTTTGATTAATGAGAATAAGATGATAGGCAGAAGCAAGATTAGGAGAGCTAGTTTCTTAGTCAGGCTTAGTACAGGGGCTCAACCAGTGTGCTTTGAGGAAAAGTTTACAATTTGTTTTGAAAAGTGATATAGTGGGTAGTGAGGAAAGTTCACTGGGAAGAAGGTTCCAGTATCTTCCAACAGTATTAGAGAAGAGAGAGTCCCCAGCCCTGTTATTTGATTTACAAATATTTACAAGAAGTTTATGTGATGACCGTAAGGTCTTCAGATTGGTATAGGGGATGATGAGATTAGATAGTATAGGAGTATTGATAGGTTGGTAGAGGGTTTTATGGGCAGTGGTCAGTTGGTGGAATTTAAGATGATTGTGAAGGTCAAGTCATCCCAGCTGCTTTAGATTATAGCAGTGGTGGGTTCTGAATGGGTTTCCTGTAGCAAATCTGGCTATGTTATTGTAAGAATGTTCCATTTTATTGAGGTTGTTTTTAGATAGATTTGTATATATGGGTGAGGCATAGAGGATAGTAGAGATTAGATGAGTATGAGCAATAGTTATTCTAGCTGAATGAGAAAGGAAGGACTTGATCCTGTAGAGAGAGCCTAGTTTTCTGTTAACAGTTTTTAGAGTATTATTGATATGTGTGTCAAAGTTGAGGTTGTTGTCTATGGTGATACCTAGTAGTTTGTTTGTAGGTTCAGGGGCTATGAGGATACCATTATAGCATGTAACTGTGAAATCTATTGGAGAGGACTTATGGGTAGGAGAAAAAGGAGGAGTTTAGTTTTTGGGGGGTTCAGGAGGAGACAGCGCTATGTAAACCATTGTTCAACTGTGTTAAACACCTTTTGGGTAAGGGGGTAAGGTTCAGATTTGGATGTGGATGAGCATATGAGAGTGGAATTATCTGCATATTGGATGCATGTAGCTTAGGGGATTGCTAGATGAAGGTCATTGATAAATATAGAAAAAGTAGGGGTCCTAATATGGACCCTTGAGGGACACCAAGGTTAACAGGCAGGTGGGTAGATAGAATATTGTGAGAAAGCACAGCCTGTTGTCTGTTATCTAAGTAGGATGTGAACCATTGTATAGCAAGTTCATCTAGTGACAGGGATTTAAGGATGTTTATAAGTATCTGGTGATTTACCATATCGAATGCCTTGGACAGATCAATAAACAATGCAGAGAAAAGCATATTGTGGTTACGGTTTTTGTTAATACAGTCAGTAAAAGAAAGGAAGGCAGTAGTAGTGCTGTGGAAAGGTCTGAAGCCATGTTGACAGCTGGATAGTAAATTATTTTGAATTAGGTGGTCTAGCATTTGCCTGTGGATACATTTTTCCATGATCTTTGCCAAAGGAGAAAGTAGGGCTATGGGACGGTAGTTGGAAAATTCAGTAGAGCTTCTACCTTTATGTAGTAGGATAATATGTGAGACTTTCCAGATACTAGGGATGTGTCTTTCACTGATGGTTCTATTGATCAGGATGGAAATGGGATAGGCGATGGTTTTGGCTGCTTTTTGTAGATATTCAGCGGGTAGTTGGTCAGCTGAAGGAGAGGATGGTTTCAGTTTTTGGATAAGGGTAAGAATATATGTTGTTGGGACTGGCTGGAAGAGAAATGGAGGGGGTTGGGTAGAGTCAGAGTTAGATATAAGAAAGCTATTAGGTGATAATTGACTGGCAAGTGTTTGAATGGCTTCAGTGAAAAAGGTATTAAAGGCATTAGCTGTGTGCTTGGGATTTTCCAGGTATGTGCCTTGTGGGATTGGTGTGATAGATTGTCCTGGGTGTAGTAGTTGGTTAATACTTTCCCAGAACTTTTGTGGGTTATTATGGTGAGTCTGCTGGAATTGTAGGTAGTAGTTTCTTTTGTCAGAGGGTTCAGCTTTTTTAGTGTCATTTCTCAGCTGTCTGAAGTTTTTGTTGGTCTACTGGGTTTTTGGTCATTCTCCAGCTGTTCCAGTATTTATTTCTAAGATGGAATTTTTGCTCGGTTTCTTTTGAAAGCCATGGGGCAGGTTTAGTTCTAATTCTGATAGAACGGGTTGGTGTATGGTGGTCTAGTATGGATAGGAAGTTAAAATTAAAGTATTTAACAGCTTCTTCCAGTGGTAGGTATTTTAAGGGCGACCAGTTACGTTTTACGTTCGCTTTGGAAGAGATTGGGTTAATGTTTTTCTTGGTTCTAATTGTCCTACATAAGGTTGGAATGGGTGGATTGTTCTTATGCCTGATGATGTAGGTGAAAGAGTGGTCACTCACATCATCAGGGAGGGTCCCAGTTTCATAAGTCTGGGGATGATTATTTATGAGAATCCAATCTAAGGTACTTTCTTTCTTATTAGGCTTGTTTATCCTGGTAGGGGAGGTAATAGTTTGAGAAAAAACAAATAGGTTAATATGGGTGGTAGGGTGAGTGCCGCTGCAACACTTCCAATCAGTGTTAAAATCCCCTAGGATTATGGTTTCTTGGGGTACGTTTTGGGATAACCAACAAAGGATATCTTCTATGATGGTGCTGTTATTGCCAGGAGGTAGATAGGTACAGAAAATATAAATGGATTTAAAAGTGTTAATTTGCAGTTTGGAAATAAGAATTTCAGTGTTAGAGTCTTGAGGTGGTTTATAGTCATAGGTAGTAATTTGTAGCCCTAATTTAAATAAGATAGCAATCCCACCACCCTTCTTAGCTACACGGTCGAGTCGTAAGATATTATAGCTGGGTGGGATGATTTCATTGTCTTTAGTAGCAGGTTTTAACCAGGTTTCTGTTAAGCATAGAATGTCAAAGGAGTAGACTTCCAAGAGAGAGTGGAGTTGTGCAACTTTGTTATTAATACTACATACATTGAGGTGCACTATTAAGAGTGAGTTTGGTGGTTTGGTAAGGGAATGAAAGTAGAGAGATTGGGGTTGAGGTGTTGAGTGATATTAGTAGTTGTTGGGCCTGGGTTTGGGTGAATGTCTCCATCTTTTAAAGAGAGGAGTTGTATTTGAAATCTAGGATTTGGGGATTTACAGTATAGGTTTAGAGATTTTCTGGGATTGAGGGAGTTATATCTAATGTGGGCTATTCTATGATATTTAGGCAGCAGATAGCTGGGTGTAGATGTTATATTCACATGGTTAGTGAAAATAGCTAGAGAAGGAGAGGTGATTAGTTTATTGGTGTTTTGAAGTTGTGTATGTAATGGGTGTTCATAGGATGTAAGCAGGTAGGCTAAAGTTAAAGGTGGTAGAAGTATGAGTATGAGTAACAGCTGTAACTGGGCTGAGGTGGGTAGTTTGTACATTTGGATGAATAAGTTGTTAGGTCTTTGTTATAGACTTGGAAATGTACTAGGTGTGGATAGGGAGAGGTGGAGGGTGTGGTGGAAGAGGTAGAAAGTGGTAGGATAAAGGAGGGAATTGGAGCTAGATGGCCAATGATGGTGTTCTTAGTGATTTTCAGGAAGTGGAAAGGGGTGTGGTTAAGTAGTATAAGAGTAGGACAACTGGGGATTGGTGGAAATTGGGGGTAGGGTAGGGGAGGGGAGTGAGCCCGCAGGGCGAACGGAGCAGGTAGAGCCAAGGTAAGGAGGAAAATGAATGAGAACAAACAGTGGAGTACTGACTACTGTCAGTGAATGTGGGTGTAGATAAGTAAGGAGAATAAGAAATTTAATAGTAGTAATAGTAGAGGGCATAGTAGATTGATTAACAGAGACTTTGGAAGGGTAGAGTGTGACTACAGTTGTTGTTGTTGTTGTCTTTCAGCTTTTCCCAGTTAGGGGTCGCCACAGCGGAACTCCGGTCCGCTAATGATTGGCAGTAGATTTTTACATGCCGAGTTGCCAGCTCTGATGCACAACCTTCAACGAAGGTATGCCCATTCACGCATGTCTCCTCACAGAAGACGCTTTAGCTGAGAATCGAATAGGACAACGTCTTACTGTGAGGCAACAACGCTACCGCAGCACCACAGTATAGGCAAGAAAAGAAAATAGATGCCTGTGAGCTATGGTCTAACACAATAGGAACAATGTTAAAGGAAGGTAAAACTAGGAAAGGGCACTGTCTAGTGGGCAAACCCTATATTGCAGCAGTAGCTTCTCAAAGGAGATAGCAGGTCTGGGAGTGGGGAGGGACACGCTTGGAGATAATTAAGAAGGATACAAGAAGGGAAAGTGTGGGGGCTACAAAGTAATGAGGGGTAAGGCTGCTGGCTATCCTGGCAAGAAGGCGTGCTTAAACACTAGGTATTATTTTATACAAGATAACTGTTACAGACAATTAGTAGCAGAACACATACTTTCTTGGTTCCTTGAGGAATTGCGGTTTAGGGAGAAATTTAGGTTCTATTCCTGGTGTTAGGGATGAGACAGCAGGAATTATTTTAGATTATGGTTCATGGTCAGCAAGCAGGGCACAATCTCATACTCAGGTACAGGAAATTTCAGGATGGAGAGTTTTTTGGTTCCTTGAGGAATTGCGGTTCAGGGAGAAATTTATGTTCTATTCCTGGTGTTAGGGATGAGACAGCAGGAATTATTTTAGGTTATGGTCCGTGGACAGCAAGCAAGGCAGAACCTCATACTCAGGTACAGGAAATTTAAGGATGGAGAGTTTCTTGGTTCCTTGAGGAATTGCGGTTCAGGGAGAAATTTAGGTTCTATTCCTGATGTTAGGGATGAGACAGCAGGAATTATTTTAGGTTATGGTTTGTGGTCAGCAAGCAGGGCACAATCTCATACTCAGGTACAGGAAATTTCAAGATGGAGAGTGTGGTTGTGGACGCCGGGGCCAGGATGCACAGCAGCCAGGAGTTATCTAAGGGATCCTATGAATGCAAAACATGATAGTGACCTGGTTAGGGTTAACACAATGTTGGTGAAGGCACATATACTGGACATTGCAGGGTGATAGGACCTAGAAAAATAAATGCTTGACAAAAATCCATTACTGGACAAAGAAGGTATTAAAACAGAAGAAGCAACAGATAACATTAGAAGAAGTTTTACCCATAAGCTCTGGGACAGGAGAACAAGAGGTTTAAGTATAACCAAGGAATGGAGGGAAAGAAAAAAGTGTCGCCAGGAAATGTTAGCTAGAGATCTAATCATTTAGTGATATTTGTCATGGGAGACATTTGAGCTGCATGAGAGAGACAGGTCTGTATTCTTAAAATGTAGAGTTGAATTACCCCAACAGATATCAAAGAATAATAAAGATGGAAAGGCTCCAGGGTTATTCAAATTCTTGGTGGAGTAAAAGACTTCAACCAAAGTTGTGAAGAAACTGATAACCAGAGGTAATAACCTGCATTAGGAAAGGCCCGTCACAAAAGCACAACTCAGACTAAGAGCTGCAGTTAGGAATAAACATGGTTTGAGATCAGAGGCAAGTGGTATATATAATATCAAAGTATGAAACCAAAGCAAGAAAAGTTAGGGTCATTGCTTGGAAATACCTAAATACATAATATTATACTCCAAGTAAGCTAGAAAGGATGTTCCCACAGGGTGATAGCATCTGTAGAGAGGGAATTGGGAATTTATGTTTTGTAAATGCCCTGTACTGGCATGCTTGAAGCAATTGTTACAACAAATAATAATGGAAGTGTTTTCTAGGAATTTAAATTGTTAAAACTCCACTTTTTGTTAATCTATGTTTAGCTCTTGGAAGCACACACACACACACACACACACAGACACACACACACACACACACACACACACACACACACACACACACACACACCAGAAAGCAAAGCACTTCTGTGTTTCTGCTTAATAGTTGTTAAGAAGACTATTACACATAGCTGGAAAACTAAGCTAACTCCCACAAGGAAGGATATTATCCAGTTGAGAAAATAATTGTTTGTCAGGTTGAACATTATTCACTCTACAAATCATCAGAAAACTTTCACATAAATCAGACCCAGCAAAACACCCGTCCAAGTACTACCAAACATCCTGCAAAGGTGAATTGCAAATCATAATTAACCTATGCCATCTGACAATGAACTGTGATCAATTAGGTTGGTTTCAGGAAAGTATTATCAAGATTATGTGGTTCTATAGTCTATACATTAGTAACTATCTCCACCTCTTCCCCAAATAAAATAGGCGTAAAACTTACAAACCACACCCATCTCTATGGTGCAGAGAGATACAGCCCTGAATGTGACCAGATGACTAGTGTTTGTTTAGCAGCTCAGGGTTTAGAGAAGCTGAGTGGGTTTGCACTTAAGCTGCTTACTTTGGCTTGTTCATCCCGGAGAAAGTGACAGAGGAGGATAGTACACTCAGGTACATCATCAAGGTTGAGACTAGGGGCATAACTACCCCTGGAATAGAAAATGTTGTCAACATCGGGAGCAGAGTGTTGGCTGAGTCACGCATGGAGGCATTAACAATACTCTGGAATGCCCATTGTACATCAAATCCTTGGAAAATATGGGCACTCACAGGAGAAGGTGTTAGGCCATAGGAAAAAACACTGAAACCCCCAACAATACCTCCTGACAACCTGACATTTGAATACCTCATTGCATCCACTAACACCCTGTAACTATCCGAATTAATAGATCCGTTAGAGAAAACTACATGCCAGCCCTGTGTAATGCTTCCTTCATAATCCCATTCCACAATAGTGGCACATCCACCGAACTGACAGACAATCACCCTTTAGCAATCCTTCCTCCCCTCTCCAAAGTATATGAAAACTGCATACATCAGCAACTGCTATGATTTCTACTCGATAACCAATTGCTTTCTCCTACCCAACATGGCTTTCGACCCTGCCACAGCATATTTCCTAGATATACAGGTAAGTTTGTCTCTAAACTTTTTCAGGACATGATCTCACATCAACTACTCCTCCAAAGACTAAATGTTATAGACATCACAACTCCTTGAACTAGCTGGTTCACCAACTACCTAAATAATCACACCCAGTCGTTAAAATGGAACTACTCCCACTCCACATTTCTTCCAGTCACTACAGCAGTCCCAAGGACTCCATGCTTGGGCCAATACTTTTCAATATCTTCATTAATAGCATGCACAAGGAATCAAAACTTGCCACCATAATACAATATGCTGATAACTCATTTTCAGTTTGCTGAGCCCCAAATCTTCCCACCTTAGAAACCGTCACACAGGAAGCTTTCAACACTATATAAAACTGGATAAATAAATATCAATTGCTCTTAAACTCCAAAAAAGTTAAACTAATCCTATTCCTTCCTAAAAACATGAATCAAAACAACATTGACCTTAATATTATCTCCTCAAATGACACAAAGATTTTTGAAAACATCACCAGCACAAACTTAGTAGGCGTTATCACTGATAACAAGTTAAAATGTAATCTGCACATTGACAGTGCAGCCAAAAAGACATACTGCAAACTAGGCTCTGTTTAGACAGCAAACCACTTAAGTGATCATAGCAAAAAAAAAAAAAAAAAAAATAGCTGCCACCTCCCTTTCATAATCTCAGATTTTCACAGAATGTCCAGATTTTTGACTCATATTTTTGGTACATTCCTCAGAAAACGTGTGGTTTTCTGGAAAATCACTGGGATGATCTGAGGACTGAAGCCAGTAAATAATGACATACATTCAAGTTTTATACTTCAAATCCTTCAGAAAACATATTTAAAAACAAACCCTGTTACACTAGCAACTTTCTCCTTTTATGAGAGCAATATTTAAAATGTGTCCCTATTTTTGTGCCTTTGTCCATCCATTTTACCAGACTTTGTTCAGATATTTTTCACTAAGAGGTTGAGTGGTATGTTCCCTTCTCCTTCCTACCCTCCTATATGACTCAACAATGTTCACAAATCTCAACTCTTACACAAAACACAAACTAGAAAGCACCTACAACAAAATTAGCAAATTTGCCTGCAGCCTCCTAAACTACTCCCACCACTGCACAGTGCTCAATACCCTCAGCTAGTTTGAATTTCCTCAACACATGTCCCCATCCCAGCTACTCACAGTTCACAAAATTCTTCACAACCCACTTTAAACTCCCCTCACTGTCAAATATCATCTAACAGCATGTACTAAATAGAACCCTAAGATCCTCAGAACCTAAACTAACTTTTGCTAATAAATCTAATAATTATTATGGCAACTCGCTCTTCTCTGTCACAATCACCAAGGCATGTCCGGTAGACAAAAACAAAGAAATAAATAAACCTTTGGCAGCAGTGTAATGTGGCCTTATGATACCCCAAATTGCACTCAAACACGGTCAGAAGAAATCAAAGGAGAAGACAAGTTAAGTAGGCTCTGTGGATGAAAGAAGCACCAGAAGCAATTGATGCTCAGCTGTAAAGAGTTAAATACAGAACAAAAAAAATTCACAAATAATACTATATTATGGACAAAAGGCTGATTTGTCAAATAATTAAACAAGCCTGTGATGTCTAATTACATAAACATGAATGATTAATTGTTTTGTTTTATTTATTTGCATAAAAAGGGGGTAAAAATGTAACATTCTGTCTTTTTATGAGACACTCCTAATATTCAGTCTTAAAATTGTATGACTGAAGCAGGAAAACATGTAAAATGATCATTCTTAATAAGCAATATGTCCTTTCATTGTGCTTTTGACCTCATTATGAATTAAACTTATTCAGATTAATCTTTCTTCGTGAATGTATTGAATATCTGAAGACTATAAATATATAAATACCACATAATTTGTAAAAGTAATAAAAACATCTCTAGATGAAAATCTACATAGTATGTCAAGGTCAGAAGTTACAGTTAATATGTCGAGCTATTGTATCTGTACTTTGTTTCTTGTAACATTTGTCAAAATGTAAATACATTTCATTTTGTTCTTGATGCAATAAGTTACACACATAGCAATAATTACATCATATGTACATTTGTACTTTCATGTGGTGGTTTCTACATTGGCTTCCAATAAAATGCCCATTCAGTATTTGTCAGGAGAAAATGCTAATTAATTAACTAATTAAGTAATTATTACCTCTGTAAGTGGGTGGAATACTTTGTTTCGTCTTCTCCATATTTATATCAGCTATAATTTTAAATTGTGTTGTTTTATTAAGGTGCACCACATGAACTGCAGTATGTCTTTCTTATGCCTTTTATTTTTTTTTGAAATCATGACAAAATAAATAAAAAAATACCTCTCAGAAAATATAATAATGCTCATCAGTATAGAATGGTCTCATGAAGGACTTGTGCATCATTATGGAAATGGTCTTTGTATATTAAAAAAGAGGGTCTAATTACAGGTGACTTATCCTTTGCTGATAGATAAGTGTCACAAATTCACACAGTACTTCCAGCTATTACCCCAAAATGCCTACAGTAAGTATACTCAAACCACATCCTGTACAGTGTACTAACTGCACATAACATCCATACAGTCTAACCAAACATCATATTTTCTTGGTAGTCCCTGGCTTTTTATCGCATATCACTTCACCATAAACTGGACAATTACTGCAAATTCACATTTCTGTTAACCAAAAAGATCGCTAGCTTAGACAGACTACAAATTCACAACTTATAGCTACATGTTTCCTTGACTGGATTTAACTGATCACCCGATACATTTTTCATGGTTCTTGTAGTATGATTTATATTTCATCATGTGTCATAGCAGTCTGTTTAGCTGTTATCGTCTCTGTTAAATGAATATTTAATCTAATGAACATGCAGAACTTTTGAGTTTTATTTATTTACTTGTTTATTTTATTCAAACTTGCTTACCGGGGTAGAGCACTGATCATTTGCAGACTCAGCCTGGGCTAAATAATGGTATCAACAATAAATTAAGATTAAAGTAAGAATAAAGGAATGACCAAATTATACAGTATACTAACATAACATACTTGTAAAAAATATATATGTATATATACATGTTTAGAAGAAGATTTAAAAACAAGTAGGATCAGGCGTATACAATGCATAATACTGGTGTTATAGGTGAGGTACATGTAGTCCAACAAAATAAACAGACATAGTACATACAAGAATGGAGGGACATTTTAGCAGTGATGAGAGTAGAGCTTGTAAAATATTTAAGCAATAACCCATGCCTGGGTGTGTGTAATGCTGGATTTACCCATGGTTGGTGTGGTTTGGTGACGAGGGCGAAGTTATTATAGAATGACATTATTTAAAAAAAAAATAATTACTTTTCTTAAATAATGGCATTGTATAATGCCTCCTTGCTGCCCTTCCACAGCTGTCTGGTATTCTGCAGCAGTTCTGATGGTTATGCAGTACATCAGAGCTGTGTGTGGAAGCAACGGAGAAAGGAAGATCTCCGTTGCTTTTTAAAATGTGTCTTGCTATGTTAAACTCTTTTAACATAGCGAGATAGCTTTAAAAAAAGCAACGGAGATCTTCCTTTCTCTGTTGCTTTTTTTAAAGCTGTCTCACTATGTTAAACTCATTTAACATAGTGAGACAGCTTTAAAAAAAGCAACGGAGAAAGGAAGATCTCTGATGCTTTTTTTTTTAAGTTATCTCGCCATGTTAAACGAGTTTAACATAATGAGATAACAGCAACAGAGCTCTTCTGTTCTTTGTTGCTGTCCAACACACACAAAAAAAAAGACTTATACTAATGGAAAAAGTCTGGGCGACCAGACCTTTTTCCATTAGTATAAGTCTGATTTACAACATGCACGCTGACCAATCAGCGTGCATGTTTTGGAATATTAATGGGGGGATCATTCGTAATAAGAAATATGACAGGACCTGTACTTCTAAAGTTTCAGTCTTCCACATACATATGCAATCACACACACACTCCCACATGTGTATGTATACACACACACGCGCGCACACACACACACACACACACACACACACACACACACACACATACACACACACACACACACACACACACACACATACACACACATATTCTGTATCTGTCTCTGAGGTGTAGTGTTCATGCTAGCTGCACATTGTTTACATACTGGCTTTTCTCAAGTGTCTTTTTTACCCAATAAGAAATAAATGATGGGTTTCCTTTTCTAAGCACAAGTGGGGATTTAAGCACTGTATAGCACCCCAGAAACATAATAACTCTTGATGTAGGGTTCTTGCTAGCCTGAAAGCTTGAGTAATTGCAAAACGTATATTCGTCCATTAAAAGGTATCACATCACATCTGTGCTCCAGTGTGTTTGTGTCTACAGTAAATCTAGTGAATTTCTAAAGAACTTACAGCACTATTGGCAATGCACAACACAAATATATCTTCAGAATTTATCAAGTTTCAACCAAATTACTCTGATCTGAAATCAGTGACCACCTTCTTTAGCTCATTCTCATCAGTGCCACGTATGCACTATCTGAACCTCCACTTAAACTGTTCAGCCATAACCTCTCCACAGGGTTTGTACCTGATGCCTGGAGAATAGCCACTGTGACTCCTGTGCATAAAGACAGCACTTGTACATACCCAGATAACTGTAAGACCATCAGTCTCAGCATACTTAAGTGCAAAGCAATGGAATGTATCATAGCAGAATTCATTTATATAGACATAGGCAACTTAACTGATCTAGTCCCCAATCAGTTTGGTTTAGTGAAGGGCAGGTCTTGCCTCCTGAACCTGGTAGGCTTCATTGAAAATATTACAAATGCTGTGCACAGTGGTCACAGTATGCACACTGCTTCTCTTGATTTGGCCAAGGCTTTTAAAACTACCGCCCATGCTAGTATTATTATTGAAAAATTAAGTAAGTTTAATGTAAACCCCTGCATTGTTGGCTGGATTGCAAATTGGATATTGAACATATCTCAAGATGTAAAAATTATTAGTGCTCTCTCTCTCTAAATGTAAACTTGTAACTAGAGGGTGCCACAGGGATCAGAGCTGGACCATCTCCTGTTTGGCATTTATTTTGCAGATATCCAAGTCAATATCCCAGATGTCTAGTTGAGCAAGTTTTATGATGGCTGCAGGATGTGTATCTGCTACTAAACAGCTCCAACAAGAGTTGGAATGTGCACATACCTGGTGTACCAAAAATAGTCTCAAGATAAATGCAAAAAAGTACAGAAGAGTAGCAGTCAGCAAAGAAAAAAAATGTTCCCACTTCATATATTATAAATTGTACTCCTCTTCAGACAGACATGGTCATAAGAGACCTGGGCACTTAAGTGGACAACATTCTTTTGTTTGATCATGTCTCAACTTTAGTCAAGAAATCTTTCTATCTGGCCCAGTTAATCTACGCAAGAATATCTTCAAAATTCTAAGAAGTCATCCTACAATTGTACTCTTCCCTTATCAGACTCACGATCAAATACAATGCACCCTTTGGCAGGTGCAAATCCAAACATGTTTCTCAAATGGAAAGGCACCAAAGATTTCAAAATTAGAGACCTTAAATGCCACAGTAGTTAGGAAGTCCTTCTACGTGGCACACCTCATCATAAAAGGGTTCTCATCCAGGAAAAAAGAGGTCATTGTTCCCTTCTACTGGACACTCATTAGACCCATTATAGAGTGCAACACCCCTTTTGGAATGTACCTCACAAGACATCTGCAGAGAAAGGCCACAGAAGTACTTCCCATAGAGGATTACTGGCCTCAAACAAATGCCCTACACTGACCGCCTCAAAAATCTCCAGCTTTACTCTGTAGCATATCGCCTACTCCAAGGTGATCTCTGCCTAACATATAAAGCTATGTCAAACCCAGAGCTGTTGGACATGCTACACCTAAAGAAATCCCAATCCCTCTGAGCTACACACTCTAGGGACCTAAACCTTGTCACCACAATAAACAGGACACACTGGAGGGATAGATTCCTGTCCTAGAGATTTCCTATACTCTGGAACAAGCTACCCATCTATGTCAAGCAAAGTTCTTCATTTTAATTGGGTTTAATTCCTCATTGAGTTCATGAAGCACACAGCCGGGGACACCATCCGGTCCCTTTGGGAAAAACAAGGCTACCCCTAGCTACCATATAGGTGGCAATCCACTGAGCACAGAAAAAGTCATCAGAGATCTGGGGACCCAGGTTGACAGTAGCCTTTCGTTTGACACTCATGTTGCTAAAGTAGTTAGGAAAACCTTCTATATCACCCACCTGATCATGAAGGGATTCACATCTAGATCAAGGGAGGTCATCGTCCCCCTGTACTCATCACTCATTAGACCTATGATTGAGTACAATGCCCCGTTCGGAATGTATCTGACCAGACACCTGATGCAGCTTGAAAGGCCCCAAAAGTTCCTCACCAAAAGGATAAAGGGTCTCAAAAATATGTCTTATGCTGCCCGACTGAAAGAACTCCAGCTCTATTCAGTCTCATACCGCTTGCTCAGAGGTGACCTGTGCCTGACATATAAGGCCATGTCAAACCCAGATTTGATGAATATGCTTCACCTCAAAAATCTAGATCCCTCAGAACCACAAGGGCGGAGACTTAAACCTTGACACGGTTATAAATAGAACGTGCTGGAGGGACAGATTCATCACCCAGAGACTCCCTATGCTGTGGAACAAAATCCCGGTACATGTGAGGCAGAGCACCTCTCTGGTCTTGTTCAAGAGGAATCTTGACCAATGGATGGGAGATTGCAGATATACCCCAGGGATTACTTCAGCGTCACTGCTTGACAGAGGCACAGCAAAATGATAGGCATAGTTTTTATTCAAACTAAAGGGGTGGCGAAAGCCACATAACTATGGGCTAGGCTTATAAATGCCCTTGGGCAGATAGCCTAGTATGAACCTATGAACCTATGAACCTATGAACCTATTAGCACTCTTCAAGAAAAATCTTGATGAGTGAATGGGAAATAGAAAATACACCCTGGGGATCACTTCTGTGTCTCTGCTCGACAGTGGCACAGGAAAATAACTTTCTTGGGTGGCGTAAGCCATGGAACCTTGTTGGCTAGGCTTATGTAGGCCCTTGGGCCAATAGACTAGTACCTACCTATGAAACTATGAACCTATAAATCTTACAACTGTCCGGATACATTAGCACAACTCTCCTTACAGCCAGTAGCCTACTAAATGCTTGGAGATGACATGTGTCCCACTTTTCAAGCTGTGAAAGCCCCAGTCCTATCTGACCTCCTATTTCCTTGCAAAATCAGTGGCTCTCCAAATGCACACACTATAGAACTAATCTTACACCAACAAACAAACAAACAAACCATACTCACTGGACGGATATGTTCCTAACGCAACATAATCCTAGTCCATGGAATATTTTGCCATTACGTCAAACAAAGTCCTACTTTGGATGTCTTTAAGACTAGTTTTGAAGGTTAGATTGGTAGACACAAATATACACCATATTTATCATGTACAGCCATGCTAGATCAGGGAGGAGAGTGCAATTAACTGAAAATGGTGGTAAAAACGTTTAAGCGTGTACTTAAAGTGCATATGGCTCCTCTCACGATCTCCAAGATCACTTGACTAGTATGTCCCTATAAGGATACTGATGGCAGCTTCATCTAAAATGGCAACTACTTTGCACAAATAATGGGGAGACAAAGGCCCAAAATCGGGCAATGTTTAATTATTACTCTAATTAGCTTAAATAGAACAGATTTCAAATCAACATGCATTTTCCAAACAATAAGAAGCAAGACATTCTAATGTCTGTCATCACTGACTGACTGTAATCCTCAGTGATGTACCAGAAAATCAATACATTTGTGAGAGTCAGGACAAAACATGAAGCAAAATCAGGGATGCTCTGCAAAATCAGAAACAGTTGACAGGTATGGGCAGGGCAGCTGTTCTGTTGATCCCATTCCAGATGCAAAAATGTTGCTAACTCACACAGCTAAGACTATTTTCTCATCTAAAATGCATATGTAGAGGGGGAATTTTCATTTAATGACCAGGTAAACAGGATGGTCAAAAGACTTTTTTTTAGTTGTGACCATTGTCTAGTACCATAGAAAACACATGACTGACATGAGTAGCTAGGCAGGTAGTCACTTACAGATAAGAAGTTCGAGTAGTGTACAACGCAAGAAAGGAAAGGAAAGGAATTGACTTGACTTACACAGGTTCATTTTATACAGATGCAAAGCAAGCTGTAATGTTATTATGTGCTGATCTAACAAATACTATATTAAATATACTATCAGACGCGCACACACACACACATGCACGTGTACGCACATAAAAGAAGATAAAATAATATTTCAGTGCTCTTTTAACACCTCCTGCTTCTAAAATACACATTTTCAAAACAAATTATTTAAACGTGTCATAATGGCTTTCACCCAAATTTAATTAATTACTTCTCTAGCTGTAGCTACCTTACCTTCTAACACTACTGTTAAATGTCATTTTTGCATTGACATCAGATTACATGATATCAGGTGACATGCCTAACCTGATTGCTAGTAGACTTTTTTTGCACATGAAAGCTCCTCAACAATCACCTGTACAGATATATTGGTGACAATGGCTTTTTAACTCCACAATGTGTTCACTCTCTAATGCAGCATATAATTTAGCCACATTGCCAGGGAGTTTTATTGTTACTTCTTTTCCATCCTTGCATACACACTTTAAACATGCAAAATAAAAGGTTTAAAAATACTAATGACATGTATGATGGAAAGTAAACAAACGTTATCACTGATCTTGTCTACTTGTCGAGGAAGTAAATCTCCTTGTGGAAGCTGCAGCTGTATGCAGTTAATCTTCCATTATCATTATTTTAATGCTGAGATGGAGTTCCTCTAGTCACTAATAGCCAGAAAACCTTTTTTTTTCTGTTTTTTTAAGAGTATTAAAAAGAACTGCCAAGGCACATATAAACACACAATACATACAGCTAAAAGACTATTTTCTCAATACCCATATTTTCACTGAGGTTACTTAATTGTCTGAGTCCTTCATGCCTGTCACATACCCTGAATGACATTGCATAAAACAGATGCATGCTATGCACTGAAGGCAGACTCTGCAAAACAGAAAAAAAGTCTCACAACATGCATATATAGGACCATCCAAATAGATCATGGGAGAACAGAGATGCATACTAACCTCCCTTTAATAAAGGCATCTTGGGAGATGTGCAAATTTCTCCTGAAAAGAAGAAGGTATTTAATTCCCATATATCCAGGATAGCTGATTTTAGCTGTGAAACAATTGCATTGGAGAGGCTGGTTTCATCCTAACATGTTTAGAAGACATGTACAGACATTCACAGTTGTATTTATGATGGTCAGTCTTGACCTGAACTGGCCCTCTGTGCTGTTGAACCTAATAACGAGTGATCTTGTGGTCAAGCCCAGCTTTGATAAGTTCTGTGTTACATTCTTGGAGTTCCATGTGATCAACTCATAGGTTCATAGATTCATAGGTGCGTACTAGGCTAACAACCACAAGGGCCTTTTTAGACCTAGCCATACATCTCAAATCTCTGACAAGTTCTGGTACTCTTTATAAGTTTAAGCAGGGGCTTGGGAGGTGAAAAATGTACAAACAGAGGACTGTGAGATGAACCATTTATTTATTTGTTTGTTTGTTTGTTTGCATTTTATTTACCGGTAAAGTCCACTGGGCCAACAAAACCCATTTTCAATGGAGACCTGGGGAGAAATGCTTCATAGTACAAGAAATTAACAGCTTGAATTACAAAATTGAAATTACAAACTACAAAGAATAAATATATACAAAGTGTAGAGGAGAACTTATGAGTGAAAATGAGCAAAAGTATATTCTAAGCAGTAGTCCAAACTGAACAATAATCATAAAGTAAGGATCTATATAGCTTAGTCTGTCTATAATCTTTATCTACATTCGTACTATCACACACAAAAACAGTATTGACAGAAAGTAGGGTGCCTGTGTCCATTAGAGACATAAGTGCCAAACCAGGGATGAATTTCCTGTTCCTCATCCAATTGTCCAAGCTACACTTGAATTGGGTTAGAGAGGAACTCTGCTTCATATGGATGGGGAGCCTGTTCCAGAAAAAGGGTAATCTATGGGATACATATTTTTCACTTCAGCAAGTCCTATTTATATCACAGACAAGGTTTAAGTCTTTAGAATGGATAATTCTAGTGATGTTTGTTTTGCAGATATGCAGAAGGTCTATCAGAGGGGGGTCTGACAATGCCTTGTATGCCAGGCATAGATCTCCCCTCAACAGTCTGTAGGAGACAGAATACAGGGATAGGATATTGAGACAGTCTGCAGAGGACATGTTACTTATGCCCTGTATTCTTTTAGTGAGGAATCTCTGTGGATGTTCCAATTGATGGATATGTCTTGTTAGGTAAATACCAAATGGGGCATTATACTCAATGATAGGTCTGGTGAATGTTGAATACAGTGGAGCAATGACTTCTTTGGACCTAGATGCCATACCTTTGTTTATAAGTTACACAACATATAATGATTTCCTCAGTACTGTACGCACGTGATGTTCAAAAGCTAGCTTACTGTCTATGTGTGTCCCCAAGTCCCTGGCTGGGTCAACTCTTAGGGGTGTGTTGTCAATTTGATAGTTACCAGGGATGGATGACTTCCCAAAGGATGCTATTATGCATTTCTTGGCATTTAGTTTTAGTCCATGGCTCTAGCACCAGTGGTTTGTCTGTGTCAGCCCTTCTGGGAGAACATTTGTGTCAGTGGGTAATTTAATGACAATTCATAATTTGCAATCATCTGCAAATTTAGTCAGCCAGAAGACAATGATGTTGGCCTTGACTTCAGAGAAGTAAATGCCGAAAAGGAGCAGTCCCAGGACCAATGCCTCAGGAACTCCACTTCTGACTGGCCTCTTTGTAGAGGCGGACTCTCCAGTGCTAACTTCCTGGGTCCTGGCTGTGAGCCAGCTGGCTAGCCACTGAGTGACATAAGGGTTTGTACCTAACCTCTTAAGTTTTTCAACAATGCTAGAGTGGGGTATTGTGTCAAATGCCTTGTCCAGATCAAGGTAGGCAGTGTGAACCATTTTGCCCTCATCCATTGCTTTGGTGACCTTCTAAAAGAAGTCCACCTGGTTGAGTAGGCATGGCCTGCCCTTGATGAAACCAAATTGGGTTGGGTCCAGTATCTGGAGGTTTTTTGTGTCATTACTGACCATTTCCATGATAATTCTTTCCATTGTTTTGCATATGAGACTAGTGAGACTTGTAAGTATGCAGTTTCCAAGGTCGGTAGATGGCCCACCTTTGTGCAGAGGGATGACTGTTGCTGTTCTCCAGTCTTAAGGCATGATGCCTGTTTGGAGGCTACAGTTAAATAGCAATTCCATGATGTAGTCATAAGACTAAGAGTAGATTGGCAAAGTGTTCTTTCTCTGGGAATGCATGAGACTGTTTCACAGTAGTACTCATGACACCTTTTGGGCCAGCTGCACTACCTAAATTCTGCTAGTCCCGACAAAGCTTTAATCTCTATATCTGATTCTAGCTGTAACCATTTGCCTGTTAATTATTAATATATTCCCTCTCTCATTGTTTTCAAGACATAGACCGAGACCCAGTAATATATTACAACATAATGAATTGCTTCTTGACTATATGATGACTAGAAAAGACAAAGTAAATGCAGGCAATTGCCGTTCTGCATTCTTGCAGTCATATTCTGTGGGATTTATCTGACTGCAGTAAAACCTCCATTTTTTTTTTTAATTTTGGCAATGCTACAGGAATAGTATACTTCATACATTCAGACCTTGTCATATTTTGTCCAGAATGCTGGCCTTTTAGTTTTGGCAATGTATCATTATGCCTTTCTGGATTTCTCCACAGTTTTTGTTTTGCTTACTGCCTCAGCATATCCCTGTAGGATATTAGAGGTCTCACACTCTTTATTTATTTGTTTGACTCTGGTTTAGCAGGAAAGTTTGACTGGGCATAGACCCCATTTTTAGCAGAGGTTGAGAGAGAAAAGCTCCAATAGCAGGCCATTTAATACATGTGCAGTACTACACAATTTGCAATACAAGGGTGATGACAGAAGAAACAACAGTACAATATGTTCATTCTAAGTATTTACAGTTTTATGTAACTAACTGGTTCACATTATTGTGTTTCTACAACTTTTTCAATTTGAGATCTTGCTTGTTTACAGAAGAGAGACAATTTTAGGCTTTGCAGATGAGTTGTTATTAAAAACAGATGGAGGAGGTGGTGGACAACATAAAAGATGAAGCTCATTGGTTAGTGTGTTATATAACTAAAGCAGAAGTATGGTGTTACTGAATAAATGTTCAATATGGTGTTTTTTGTTAATTTGTTTTAATTAAGAATTGTCACAGAAAGTTTTCATAACATTGTGTAACATTGTTAACTTAAATGAGGAAGGACTACCCTGATGACAAACTAGCAATGCTTACAGAAGAAATGAATTATTTCAGATTATACCATGACCCCCCCCAAAACGTGCACGCTGATTGGCCAGCGTGCACATTGTAAATCGAGTTATACTAATGGAAAAAGGTCCGGTCGCCCGGACTTTTTTCCATTAGTATAACTCTACTTTTAAAACACTGTCTCGCTATGTTAAATGGGTTTAACATAGCGAGACAGCTTTAAAATAAGCAACGGAGATCTCCGTTGCTTATTTTAGCTGTCTCGCCATGCTAAACCCATTTAACATAGCAGACAGGTTTTAAAAGCAACGGAGAAAGCAAGATCTCCGTTGCTTTTTGTTTCGCTATGTTAAATGGGTTTAACATAGCGAGACAGTTTTAAAATAAGCAACGGACATCTCCGTTGCTTATTTTAAAACTGTCTCGCTATATTAAACTCATTTAACATAGCAAAAACGTAAAAAAAAGCAACAGAGATCTTGCTTTCTCTGTTGCTTTTGCCCACAGCTCTGATGTACTGCACAGGCGCGCAGTACATCAGAACTGCCGCGGATGCCAGACATCTACGGAAGGGCAGTAAACAGGCATTATACTATGCCATTATTTAAGAAAAGTAATAGCTTCTTTTCTTAAATAATGTCATGGTATAATAGCAATAACCCACTTCTGGGTGTGAGTAATGCTGTATTTACCAGGCGTGGGTTATTGCTATAATAAATTACTATCACTGTGCATTTCTCTCTAAACTGGCTTGGGTTAATACAGCGGTTCTGCAATTATAATTTAAATGTGTCAAATTTTGTAGTTCTGTGTTGCAGTAAACATTTGTAATGATCCGATTTTAAAGCTGTGCTGCTAAATGTCAGCAAAAAGCCTAAATATTGATATAGCAGGTGTGAAAAGAGTGGTAGGAAATAAGCATGCAATCTAATCTGCAGAAATAGCAAGACTGCACCACGATAAAAGGTTTCAGTATTACCACACCTGTGCTAATAAGTAGGGCAGTGTTCCTGGAAAGTTTATCTCAAATTTCTATGTGCTGTTTTCATGGACACATATATTCTACTTGCCAGATCTCCTAAGCAGAAAATGCCCTCTGTACCGTATAACATTTGTATCAGGGCAATTACCGCACCTCCTTTAAGCACTGAATGCCGGTCTAAACAGGTTAGTGCTTTGCATATATAACCCCAGTTAGAATGTCATTTACTTTTTTTCAGGACTAAATCAACTTTTGTCTTGATGAACTAATTAGCTAACCACTTAAGGTTACCTTATTTAAATAAGCATTTCCACTCTGACTCAGTTTGCATCGGAACTAAGAGTGAGGTACTAGCCTCCAGACAATAAAACTTGTGGTTTCATACGTTGAGACTGTATAACATTACATTTGCTTGAAGGCAAAAGGAGACAGTTCGTGTACATAGTCTGTCTTTTCCAACCTTCACTTCCTTCTTCTTTCACCCTTTCATCATCAGTCTGGTTTTGTATATTTATTTTTTTATATTATTTAATTGCTTAACATTCTAAGCATTGTACATATAAAATCAACATTAAATCCAGAATGTTAAAATATGGCACATCTAATCAAGACAAAACTAGGTAAAATATGAATTAAAAAACAAATAAATTAAAATGTAATAATTATAAAACCAGATTTAGTAATGTTCCTATGGTCCAAGTAGTCTGCCATTAAATATAATATAATATACTTTAGAGATCTTCTAAAAGAATACTATTAATCATTAGTCTGAATCAGGGCAGGTAGCTGGTACCTCAGGACTGGGGTAAGGCAAAGTAAAGACAACCTGCAGCAGGCACTCACCTGAGGATCTATGGTGCCTCGCTAGAGCACAGGGTCTCAGCAGTTCCTTTAGGTATTCAAGATCCAGGTTGTAAAGAAAGACAGTAAATGATGAAAAAACTTAAATATGCACCTGGCTGCCTTCAGCAACCAGAACACATCACTCAATACCAACAGATACAGTTAGTATCAGTAATCTTGCAGTGGAATTCTGTAGCTTACATTTTATTTACATTTTAAAAATAAAAATATACATGAAATAAATAATGTTGATTATGAATTTTAGGCTAAATATTTTAGTAAGAGTATATTTAAGGCATTACTTGTAAAATATTGAAATAAATGTTATAGTTAATATGTGGATGTCATAGGGAAGGGTGTCTTTAAATGGAGGTGTGTGTTAAGTGTCATATGATTGATGACTTTTTTATTTAAACTTTGCATTTGTACATGTCTGTTATCTGAAGAAGTAAGCCCTACCAACGAAGCGAGGACCAACAGTGGACTAATAAATATCGGCAGAACACCCTCAGGGTTATTGGAGCTCCTAATTTGGAACATTGGTTATCTACGTGACTGGGGTTCAACAATGAGAGTGAGGACCAACAGGAGCAACTGGCTGGAGGGGTAGCCGATATTTCTTCATTATTGCAGCAATTTGACAACTGGTTAGTAAAGTACAAAAAAACTACAGTTAGAAATAAATGACTTTAAAAGAGTGTATCAGCGAGGGTATTGTACCTAAAGGGCTGAGGAGTTGGCAATACCCCACAGGTCTGATAGAGGGGTCTGATTTTCATAAAGACTTGTTAAAATTATTCAAAAAACATGGTTTAGAGTTATTGGACTTGATTTGCACCCATTATGAAAAGAATGCTGAAGTCCTAGTCAAGGAGGCTACAGAATTAGATACTTTAATAAAGGCTGATGCAGCTTTTCAGTGATATAGGTTTAAATATGAGAGGACATATTCAAGCATAGACCAGTATATGGTCAAACTTAAGGCTATGAAAGTTAAGAAGCTGCAGAGGGACAGACAAGCTTACTCTACAGGCACAGCGTACCCCAAACCACCTTCTTCACAAACTAATTCCTTGCAAAATAGGAATGGGACTGTTGAACTTGCACATATAACAGGTGAATATGTAGAAAGTAATGATGAATCTAACCAAACACATAATACACCAGACCCAAGGAGAAGCGCATGTATAGTGAACATGTAGAAAGTAATGATGAACCTAACCATACACATAATACACCAGAACCAAGGAGAAGCGCATGTATAGTGAACATGTAGAAAGTAATGATGAATCTAACCATACACATAATACACCAGAACCAAGGAGAAGTGCACGTATAGTGAGCATGTAGAAAGTAATGATGACTCTAACCACACACATAATACACCAGAACCAAGGAGAAGTGCACGTATAGTGAACATGTAGAAAGTAATGATGAATCTAACCACACACATAATACACCAGAACCAAGGAGAAGTGCACGTATAGTGAACATGTAGAAAGTAATGATGAATCTAACCACACACATAATACACCATAACCAAGGAGAAGTGCACGTATAGTGAACATGTAGAAAGTAATGATGAATCTAACCACACACATAATACACCAGAACCAAGGAGAAGTGCACGTATAGTGAACATGTAGAAAGTAATGATGAATCTAACCACACACATAATACACCAGAACCAAGGAGAAGTGCACGTATAGTGAACATATAGAAAGTAATGATGAATCTAACCACGCACATAATACACCAGAACCAAGGAGAAGTGCACGTATAGTGAACATGTAGAAAGTAATGATGAATCTAACCATACACATAATACACCAGACCCAAGAAGAAGCGCACGTATAGTGAACATGTAGAAATTAATGATGAACCTAACCATACACATAATACACCAGACCCAAGGAGAAGTGCACGTATAGTGAACATGTAGAAAGTAATGATGAATCTAACCATACACATAATACACCAGACCCAAGGAGAAGTGCACGTATAGTGAACATGTAGAAAGTAATGATGAATCTAACCATACACATAATACACCAGAACCAAGGAGAAGCGCATGTATAGTGAACATGTAGAAAGTAATGATGAATCTAACCACACACATAATGCACCAGAACCAAGGAGAAGTGCACGTATAGTGAACATGTACAAAGTAATGATGAACCTAACCATACACATAATACACCAGAACCAAGGAGAAGTGCATGTATAGTGAACATGTAGAAAGTAATGATGAATCTAGCCATACACATAATACACCAGAACCAAAGAGAAGCACATGTATAGTGAACATGTAGAAAGTAATGATGAACCTAACCATACACATAATACACCAGAACCAAGGAGAAGCACATGTATAGTGAACATGTAGAAAGTAATGATGAACCTAACCATACACATAATACACCAGACCCAAGGAGAAGTGCACGTTTAGCAAACAGTAGAACAATACAGAATAATGAAGCAAATGAAACAATGGAGGAAGGAAAGTTTCAGAACAGAGCACTGAACCACCGCCCTTATCCAGTACCCCAGAATAGAAGGAGGACCGGACCACAAAGTCGGAACAACAATACCAACATGAACAAGAGGAACAGGCAAAACAGGTGCAGATAATTTATGGAGAGGAGCAATCTGAACATACCTGTGAGATCGTATATAACTCTGACTGTGACTTTAAAATATATAATTACACAACGATGAATATTTAACAGAGCTTGGCGGATTTTTTAGTCAAGGGGGAGAGTTTTGTTCCTTCATGTAAATTGGACATTGCAAATACACTTATAGACCTGAAACTTTTCATAAGGAAACTAAACTTTAGGGTGCTATTTGGTCAAGACAATAATGTCATGAATGAGTATAAACTGGCTAGTACATTTTATCCACCTTTACACCCTACTTTGCATCTTTAAGAACAAATTTGTGAGTTGGACTTATGAAGCACAATAGAACAAGGCAACAGGCAGAATATATTTGTCCAAAACACTAGTAAGAATGAAAAATTGTTGTTAGAAAGGCTAAGACAGGGAGCGATACGTGTAATGCAACCCGATAAGGAGGGCGGGCTGGCAATTATGTTTACTGAGGATTACATCAACAGGATGGAAAATGTGTTGAACAGTGAAACTTATGAGGAAGTCTCTAGATCAGAGGTTAATAGATCTTATTCAAGAATTAAATCTAGGTTAAATCACCTGTTCATTGAGGCTAGGATTAATATAGACCTCTTCAACTATTTAGTAATGCCAACCCCAAGAATCCCAATATTTTTTGGAATACCAAAGGTCCATAAAAGTATAATAAATCCCCCCATGAGACCATTGGTGGACGCAAGGCACAGTATCACGTACTCCCTGGCAAAGGTCATAGATCAAAAGTTGAAGAGATATGTGACCCAGGAGAGTCAAATTTGTAAAGACTCCTGGACCTTCCTCTCAAACATTAATGCAATAGAGTTTAACCCCATTTATAATTTTATTACAGTTGACATAAAAGATCTATACTCTTCTATTCATCATGTAGAAGGAGTAGAATGAGTAAGCTATATGATGCGCAGTAAAGGAGCACCTGAGGATGAAGTTTCTCTTGTATGTGAACTCATAGATATAGTGCTAACACAGAGTTTCATAACTTTCAACAAATATTACTTGCAGAAAGTTGGGATAGCCATGGGATCACCATGTGGTGCCAGCCTAGCGAACTTAGTAATGGCATATTGGGAGTGGTATTTTGTGAGAAACAATGAGGAGATTGCCAACCGGATTATCCATTACACTAGGTTCTTAGATGATATTTTTATGATTTATAATGGGGACGAAAACAAGCTATAGATATGGGTACTTATTTTAACAATGCAACCCAATTTTTTTACATTCACATTTACTTTCAGCACTGAATCAATAGCCTATTTGGACGTAAACTTCAGGAAAGACATCATTACCAGCAGTTATTGTGCATGAATTTTCTGGAAGGAAACATATTCCAACACATTCCTTCACTTTCCTAGTTGTCATCCATTACATCAAAAACGTTCAGTAGTCAAGGGGCAATTAGTAAGAGCTGCCCAGATGGTGACCAGTGATGATGAATTTGTATTGGAATGCAATAACCTGAGGAACATGTTTAGGGTAAGATGTTATCCAGAACAACTAATCAATTAATTGATTAGAGAAGTACAGGATAAGAGGTCCAGTGTTTTTTACAAACCAGTTTTGAGCATTAAGGGTACATTAGGAGGTAACAATGTGGGGGATATGAGTATGGTACCAAGGACGAGAGAATACTACAGCCCTAATTACTAGATATAGTGTCAGTGCTCCAGCTTTATACTCCCTTATTAACAAAAATTGGTCATTAATTATGAATGACAATGTTCTCAGGCATAAATTCCATGAAGCACCAAGAATAGTGTTCCAACGAGGGCAAAACCTGAAAAATATATTAAAATGCAAGGCAAAAGGTGTAAGTACATGAACAGGTATGGGTAAATGTAATATGTGTAACTTTTGCAAACACATGCAGGTTGGCCAATGCTTCACGTTGAGGGAACAGGAATATGTGACCAAACATAAGTTCAACTGTCAGAGTAGAGCAGTAGTTTACATGGCTCAGTGCCAACACTGTCCGGCTTTCTATATTGGAAAAACGGACTGCAAATTAAGTGAAAGAGTATATGAGCATTTATATTATATTTCCAAAATGAAAAAAGAAAGTGCCCTAGCTAGACATGTTGAAGCATTTCCAGATCATACATTCAAATTTAGGGCTATTGACTGTGTGAATTCAAATGGATGAGGTGGTCCCGATTCATTAATGTTGGAGAAACTTGAATTGAGGTGGCAGCTTCGTACAGATACCTGCCATTTTCCAGGACTGAATGAAGTGTATTCTATCCTGTGTATTCTTAAATTGAAAAATCTAGAAAGGTAGACTCATGAAAGGTGTAAGTGAGTCCATACCTTCTGGTTGTAAGGTGCTGTCATGTAGACAAAATTGGTCAGGATAAATTATTTTAATATTTTAATTTTCATCAGAATGAAGACATTAAATATAAAAATATGCATGAAATAAATAATGCTGATTATGAATTTTAGGCTAAATATTTTAGTAAGAGTATATTTAAGGCATTACTTGTAAAATATTGAAATAAATGTTCTAGTTAATAATATGTGGATGTCATAGGGAAGGGTGTCTTTAAATGGAGGTGTGTGTTAAGTGTCACATGATTGATGATTTTTTTATTTAAACATTGCATTTGTACATGTCTGTTATCTGAAGAAGTCTCCCTATAAGGAGAGATGAAAAGTGCTTAATAAAACAGACTATTTTTTACTTGTGGGTGACCAGTGGAGTGATTTCCTAGCTTTTTTATCCATTTTATGTATTTATTTGTTTATTTATTTATGCAATTTGTTAACTGGGGTAAAGTACTGATCCCATTGGACAACTGTCAGTCTCAGCCCAGAATGTGAAAGCACGCCATGTGAAAAAAAATAAAAACAATTTATACAATACAAAAGAAACCTAAAAGGAAGATTTAGTTAACAGACAATAGAAAAAATGAGTAAAGAAGGTAGTCAACAGAAATGACAATGTACAATATTTATGTCAGTTAGAGAATGACATGCTAGGAGTCAGAGCAGAGAGCCAGGTCATCATCTATTAGTCCAAGTTAAAGTGCAGTTGATATGTCACTAGGGATTTGAGTATGAGGTGCTTGATCCATGATATATTCCTGAGATGGAAATAGAATGTCCTAATGACAACTGAAACTTCTTCCTTGAGCAAAAGCCAAACCCAGATTATAAACACAAGATAGAAACAACTAACTTCTCCAGTAGGTGATCAAGGGGAGACCAAAGGAAGATTCAATAGATGGTAGCATTAATCAGCATAGCTACAGTTTTTGCTGGACTGAGTTTAAGTCAGCTCTTCACCATCCAGGGCAGAATATTGACAAATCAGTCCTCAGGGTACTTATATCTAGCACAGACTCCTGGGAAGAAGAATGGAAAAAGGGCCTATCAACACCATATGACTGCTAATAAATCTCTCCGCCTCCAATTACCTTTTTCAGTAGCATGAAGGACCCCAAAAATAATGAGGCCAGAACTGACTTTTAAGCACTCTGCATTCCACAAGCGAAAGGAAGAAGAGAAAGAAGTGACCTGAAAAGAAAGAGGCAGACTACTAGAGTACACTTTCAGTAAAGCAACAATAACATTTCAAGCAATCCAGAAGGATCCCATGGTCCAGTGTGTCAAACCCACCAAATGATCAAGAGGGGCCAAAATGGAATACTGCCCCTTACAATCAGCAGGGCACTGACTACTCAGCTGAGGGCTGTGTCAGTACTATGCTTAGATCTAAAACAAGACTGACTTTGGTCTAAAAGTCCATGAGATGTAAGACAGGAATATATCTCGGCAGAAATTACATCTTCAATTACCTTCCCCAAGTAATGGGAGTTGGTAAAACTGAGTTGCAATTTCCCCAGATGTTAAATTCAAGTTTTTTTTTTTTTTTTTTTGGTTAGGACTGTGGTGACTCTTTAAAAAAGATGGAAACACTCTTGTCCTCAAAGATGAACTAACAGTCCAATAAATACTTCAAACTAGTTACTTGCCTCATGGATCCAGGGAATAATTCAAATAAAAAAAATACAAACTCCTTCCAACCACCAAAAGAATTCACTTCTCAAGAAACAACATCAACAGCATAACCACAAGGAAAAAAGTTCACAGAGATGCTTTTAACTTTTTATTACACGTTCTGGTACCTCGGCCATTCACCTTCAATGGAACAATTTACTACCAAAAAAATCACCTCCTTATATACCAATATTACAATCTATTAGCAAAACAATTAATTAATCAATTAAATAATTTATAATCATTGATAACTGATTCTCTTAAAGTGCATTCACACAGTGCATGAATCTATACAACTTAAAGGGAAAATACGTCTTTGATGTCAAAAACATTATACATCCATCAAATACCATACAAATAGAATAATCCACAAGAACGTTGTCACCCAAGGAGTAAATGCCCCGTACACCAAGCACAATCCAGTAACCAGTAAAATAGTTATAACAAGGTGCCGGGACGAACAAAGGCTGCAAATATGTAAACGCATCCAATAAAAACCAGTATCTTTCACAGTATCTTAATTTATTCAGAAAACAGGAACAGTGGTATGCGCTTTCACCCTGGTAGGGATTCCTCAGACCATATACAACCATACACAGCCGGTCATAATTATAAAGAGAAAAAGGCGCCAAATTAAAAATAATCCATTCCACTAATTAAAATGACAGCTTCCTACGAAGCAAGATATTTAACACAGATAACTACATTAATACATACATAAAATATGTATAAAAAATATACAAACTTACTAATATACATATTCATTAAAAACATCATCAATGTCTAAAAACAGCATTAAAATACTACGACAATGGTTTTATAACATAAGTGAGATGCTAACTCCTATGCCTAGCGTCCCCAAAGGACAATCCATAAAATCCACCATTACAATGCATGTCTACAAATAGAAAACTGATGCCTATATCTGAACCCCCACCACACAACCCCAGTACCTGAAAGTACCATTGCAGAATAAACAATGGATACAACACTACTGTCTAAGCCCTCTCGATTTAAGAAAGGGCTTCAGTGGTATCTTATCATTTAAACCTGGGAGGGTGTCAGCCCTCATCCAAATGATCACCTTTGCTTCTTGCGTCTCATTTCTATTCCTTATATCCGCTCCTCTGAAATGGCAGGGGATAACTTCCAGAACTCTGAAACTAAACTCATGTGTATCAGTGCAACTGATATGTTTAGATAGGGCGTTGACAGCAGATCTGATCCTGATTTGATAAAGATGTTCCCTAAGTCTGTCCCTAAGCCTTCTGTCCTCCAACATAGAATGCCCTGCATTCTGAACAGGATGCAAGGTATGCCACATGTTCTGACATACAGCTGGCAGTGACTTTAAATTCATATCTCATACCATTATTAGGATGTATAAAGGTAGTGCTGGAATCAATGTATCTACAAAAATTACATTGATTACAGGGTAGTGTCCCTATCTGCTCATGGCCACCACTACTCTGTCTGGGACGACACAGTAACATCTTTAAATTGGGTTTCTTCTTATACACAAACTGCGGAATCTCACCTATTACCTCTTTAATATCAGGATCCACTGTCAACACCTCTCAATGCATTCTGATTACATCCTTAATATTCCCCACATCCTGAGTATAAAATAGGGGGACTCTGATCTTGACACCTCAGTCGGGTGCAGCTATAGTCTCATGCTGATCACGTTTTGCCTCAACTCCTACTAAGTCTGAAAAATATGGACTAGCTCTACCCGCTCTTAAAGCTGAAAGGCCAGACATACCTTTCACTATGTCTTCCTCCTTATAAGTTCTTTCCCTAAATCTACTACATAGATCATTGAGTGCGATGTCAAATCCTTCATCTGAAGGATTATACCGCGAGGCCCTCATGACTTGACCCTTCACAATATTCCTGAATATATATCCAGGATGCATACTGTGTCTATGTAAAAGAGCATTCCGATGGCATGCTTTCCTATAAACTCCTATATTCAAGAGACCATTCACTAATCTTTTTACATAGACATCAAAGAATGGTATCCATTTATCAGAAAACTCATGACGAAATTTTAAATAGGGAGACAGCCCATTGACTCGATCAATAAACTCAAGCAATTTCTCAGTATTACCTCTCTAAATGAGGAAAATATCGTCCACAAAACGTCTGTAAAAAAGGACATTAAGGGAGAACTCATCCAACTTAAACAGATATTATGTTTCCCATGCAGCCATAAACAGGTTGGCGTAGCTATTGGCACAAGAAGTGCCCATAGTTATGCCATCCTTCTGCAAATAACTCTGTGAATCAAAACAGAAAATGTTGTTTTCTAATACCACCTCCAAAAACAAAACCAAAAGGTCCATTCTGGAGCCACTAAGTTCTGTATGGCATTTCAGATAGTCATGGAC
Organism: Protopterus annectens; assembly: GCF_019279795.1. Taxonomy (NCBI): domain Eukaryota; kingdom Metazoa; phylum Chordata; order Ceratodontiformes; family Protopteridae; genus Protopterus; species Protopterus annectens. The sequence goes on from NC_056732.1 coordinate 947,912,892, forward strand.
CCTCTCATCACCTTCCTCATTCGGGATCACAGTGAACAATGAATGGACATCTAACGTGACCATGAATAAAGGGGACTGAGTAGGTACTGTCCTCATGCACTCATGTAAATCCAATAGAAATTGTTTGGTGTCTTTTAATATATAAGGATTTGTATCCACAACTGGACCCAGAAACCTCTCAACATATATGGAGAAGGGTTCAGTCGACCACCCTGTACCTGCAACAATAGGCCTCATAGGGGGGGGCATGCTCATCCTTATGGATCTTGGGTAGGCCCTGAATTACAGGTATGAGGGGGTCACTAACAAACAAATACTCATATAATTATTCTGTGATGACATGGCTCTTAAGGAGATCATCCAACATCCCACATATCCCATACACATGAGTCCTAATTGTGTCCTGTTCAATAACGCAATCAAACTGTTCATCCCCTAACATCCTTTTCATAGTCTGATCATAAAATTCAGAGTCTATCACTACCAGAATGCCTCCCTTATCGGCAGGTCTGATGGTGATGGAATGATCATTCCTTAACCCAGTTAAAGCTCTCCTCTGACCAAAGGTTAAATTCCCTTTAGTCCTGTACATTTTATCCTTGATGTCCATTTCATGTAGCTCATTCTCTACTAATTTGCTAAAGGCGGCCACTAGAGATGGGATCCCTGGAACATAAACACTAGGTTTCTTAAACTGCTCAGGATTAGACACATTACAACTATTACTGAACTTTAATTTAAGACACAAGTTCCATACAAATAAGCTAAAATCCACTATAGTGTCTGTGATATTGCTAGTACTAGTTGGAACCAACGTCGACCCTTTAGATAAGACTATTAATTTATCTTGGGGCAGTCTATGAGATGAGATATTATAGACTAGTGAGTCAAAGTCCTCTCCCACATTTTCTTGACATTCTGATTGGTTTGAAATTCTGCTGACAGTTTCCTTTTCTGCCTGCCTCTGCTCATCGACCTTGTTCTCCCCCTCCCCTGGGCACAGAAGAGATGGGGAAAGGGCGCTGAGTAACATCGCCATCAGTCCCACTGGACACACCAATATGTGGGTCTACTACATTACTGTTTATTTTCTTACTCACTACCAATTCTGTGGTCTGTCCACTTGAGTTAGCATTCACATTTCTATCAGTCCCCATATTCACAGCACTGTCTCGTGCTGTGTTCCCATCTCCATCTACACACGGTTCTTTCACATTCATCCTACTATCACTGGGGTCCTTATCACTGAACGGCCCCTTAATACTATTTACAGTTTCAGTATGAACAACATTTCTTTGAGAGTTGTGTGCTTCTCCCACACCTACAATATCAGAGTCTATTAAAACTCTAGGCATAGTTTGTGTGTTAACATCATCACTGTTATTACGATTATGAAAGTCCGTTCTGGGCCATGTGAAGACATGGCCCAGCTGAAAATCTTCAATATCCCTCATCAGTTTATTCTGTTTCTGTACAAGCAGTCGCTTCTCATTTTAATTAGTGGAATGGATTATTTTTAATTTGGCACCTTTTTCTCTTTATAATTATGAACGGCTGTGTATGGTTGTATATGGTCTGAGGAAGTCCTACCAGGGTGAAAGCACTTACCACTGTTCCTGTTTTCTGAATAAATTAAGATACTGTGGAAGATACTGGTTTTTATTGGATGGGTTTACATATTTGCAGCCTTTGTTCATCCCGACACCTTGTTATAACTATTTTACCATACAAATAGAGTCATATAATATGAACAAATAATGTAAACAGCCTAAACAAATAATCCATGTGTGCACAAATTAATTTATATAAAAAATTATATAAAAAATTACTATAAACTTAACAAACTTGTGCACTCATGAAAAAGATATATAAAACTTTTTTATTTAATCAAACTTATTGTTCACATTACATTAACCTATTTAGATTATTAATTTTTATCACAATTTATATTAATAAATTTCATCCTACTATTTTTTACAAAGTCATATTACTATCTAAATTCATTCCTCTAGGGTTTAATGTATGATAATTAATTATCATTCTATATTCAAGTTTATTTAATTCCCTTTTAAATTTGCCAGTATAGACTTTGGGTCGTGCTAATATGCTGAAAATAAATCCCCCCATTTGCCCATTGTGCACAGATATAAAATTATTAGTTACAGGGCTTTCCATGTTCTTCCTTCTAATGTCTCCAATGTGTTCTAAAATATGAACCTTGACCTTCCTGGTGGTCTGTCCTATATACCACTGTGTATATGAACAGTTACATAAAGGTAATATAGATCACCCCATGAGTTGCAGTTGAATTTCTCCATTCCAAAGTATGATTTCCCATTGATTTTAATACCATGTAAATTTCCCATATCTATACATTCCAACTGGTTTACCATCCCCTATCTCATGACTTTTACTATTAAGTAATTCCTTTAAATTATTGTGCCTGCCATATGAGAATGTAATATGTTTGGGAAAAAGATTTCCCACCATAACATCCTCAGTTACTATATCTCAAAACTGTCTCACTATCCCCTCCATAATTCCAGAAAAATCAGAAAATAACTTTTTTCCTCATGTTTATGCTGTTGATGCTGTTTCTTGAGAAATAATTCAAATGAAGTAAGATGTGCAGATGAGATAGACTTTATGATGTCATTATAATCAGCATTACCAAACTCAGCACAAAAAGTATGGAAGGTCCATGAAGGAACTATTGCAGCATTCTGCAGGTGGATGAATTGAGAAAGACTGCTGACCTTGCACAGCTTATCTGTGAAGAATATAGTGACTTCTGCACATGTTTCCAAGCAAGAAAACTCTTTGGGTAACAAGACAAGCTGGGCAGCACAGCCTGCCCACCCCTTTAAAGACTGCAGCCGGATTACTAGATGCACTGGAAATCCTCCTGGATACATAATATATCATGTGACGTGGGAGATCCATCTAATATACAGAATAGTGGAAATTAAGACTACGCGTATCCTCTGAGAAGCAAGCCCTATACCAGTTCTCTTCAGCCACTGTTCATGTTATCACAATGATCTTAACTCATGAACAATCCATGGCTTATGTCGTGCAATAAACCTGGGACATTCACAGACTGTGGTAACAGCATTCTTAGCACAAGTCACAGTAGTATCATAGACCTCCATTAGTGATTCTGGATCTTCTAAATGACCTTTGCAATAGTCTGTCCAATAATAGACACAGAGTACCTGAATTTAAAACCCTGGAGACTGGTTCTATCAACTATTCCCTAATTTCAAAACCAAGCTGAACACTCAAGTCCAGTAAGTGGCCATATCTTTGGGTTGTGGTGAGCTAACTATCTGAGTAAGGCTGAAGCTTTATAAAAAAGTGTGGAGCTTCACTGGTCTCATCATCAGCTCCACCATTAAAGTTATCCAAGATCAACTATACAGAGAATTCATGCAGTGAACTGAGCATGATATCAAAGAATTCTTGAAGAAAAGCCTCAGGGTAACCTGAAGGATGGTAAAGCAGGAGAAATTTTCAATTCACTCCTGCATTAAAAGATCTAGTCGAAAATATTCTACCTTCCACTTTGGTCGACTCCTAGTATTGCCCTGTCAGGGACTATGCATTACCTGCATACGAGGAGGAACACATGCTTCAAAAAAGAGCATTGAAATTCTCATCCAAATAAGTCTCAGTAATGAAGGGTATGTCTATGTCATGAAACAGATCAGACCGAAAGCCTTATTTGTTCTAGAATGACCTAGTATTAAAAATCAAATCTCTAGAAAGGCATTTAGGAGGACAGGTCCTGCCTACTAGTCGAAGGCTGAAATTCATCTTTCAAGTTGCTGTGATTAGTCGGGTTGGACCCCTGTCCAAGGGGCTTCTCACTCTCCAGTGCAGCTGAGCAATCCTCACCCCACTGCATCATGCAAGTCAGGGCAGGCAAGAAACAAGCCCTTCAACAATCCAGCCTAATGGTTCTTCACAATCCTCAGTCTCCTACATTCATTAGAGAGATCACATGATCCAAAAGAAATAGGTCAACCTGGCACAAAACAACAGTAGACCACGTCATAAGATAATCCTATCCAAATACCCAAACAATGTCGTGTCTGCATAAAACAAGCAAGAAACCAAATAACTGCTCTAGTTTGGCTGTACAAAACGGATCCGTATCAATACATCAAACTGCCACTTCAATGAATGGCATTTCATCTGAAATGCTGTTCATCAAATTCCACTCGTGGGGGGGTTGCCCTTCCACACCCTATGCTAATTATATATACCAACTACGAGATCGCACTATAGTGAGGAAAGGGCAAATTTCCCGATCTTCATTGTACCACAATCTCAGAATTAACAGTTCAATGAACAGCAGTTGATGTAAGTGCACCGAAAATGCTGTTCTCTGAATTGATTTTTCAATGAACTGATAGGGACCCGTACAAAACAAATATAAGCTAGGAGCAATAAGATTCACAAGCCATATAGCATCAGAAAGAAAGATCTGCAATGAGATTAGCAAGCTCTCTACAACTCCCTGCTAAATGACTAACAAATCACACACAAACAAAATATAAGTTGTTATATCCAAGAAAAACTGCTTTTGATGGATACAATCTAAAACACAGCCTAACAATCAATCTAATGAACAATAAAATAGATGATTCTTAAAAGTATGATCATCAGACAATAAAAGAAATAAAGAGTCATTTAAATAAAAGAAAAAAAGTTCTGAACACAGCAAGGTGAAAAACAGGCCACACTATGAGTTTTTACTTCTAAAACAGGCCACACTATGAGTTTTTACTTCTAAAGCACCACCTAATGCTATAAAAAGAATGACCCCCCTAGCCACCTAATACCAGTATTCTAAAATAAAGGGTGCAGTCAGGTAGGTACCACTAATAAATGTGTTTGAGCTGCTACATTTGCTAAATGAAAGAAGGTAGAGAATTTAATGTTGCTGTGAGTTTCACCACTATGTATTGTATTGTGTTGTGTGAGCCTGTGGTGCACAGTTTGGGGCTTTTCCCTTTTTCTTTGCTGTATTGCAAATGTGAAATTGGTATATATAATTTTGGAGGTAGTGGGCTTGCCACCCAGTGGCCCTGCTACAAAAAAAAAAATAAGTTTTTTGGGGATTTATTATGTTGCAACAAATAATGAGACAAAAACTGTTCCTTGCATTTGCATAGGAAAATTTTAATAAACAGAAAAAAAAATCTACAAAATGTCTCAAATCTGTGTCCAGTTTCGGCACTTCAGCAGCACAAAAAATAGGAGGAGCTTGGAGCACTCAATGACAATTTCCCAAGATAAAGAAATCATTGTATTAAAAGAATTTACAAAATGTAAAACATCAGGCAGGCTCAACTCTTTATGCAGATAAACTGTTTAAGGCTCACAGCATGTCTAGTGAACCTGAAACAGACAATTTCAAGTTGATGATCAAATATAACATAGTGTGACAGCTCTTCCCCTTTGATGCGTCAAGTGTTGAAAACCTGAAGTAATATAATGGGAATAATGCTGTTGTAAGTACAGTGTTGTTGTAACTAGCATTGTTTCTTTAAGATAAATAGCTATATTTTTGTATTCCTTCATGAGGCTTCACACAGGAATTGCTGCTAATGAGCCATTGTTCCAAATAAAACCGAATATAAAAGGAGAACAATGATCCTGTTAATCTATTGGTTTCTACCAGCAACAGTGGTTCTGTGCGGTGTGCTGCAGCAAAGGGCATTCCAGAATAACCCGAGGAAGTCTGAATATCTTCCACTAGGAATCTAGAAAGCACTAAGCAGGATGAGCACATCTCTGGACAGTGTTAAAACTAGTATGACAAACTGCATTTGCTTTCTTCTTCCTCTTCTTTGTGCGACCAACAGAAAAGGTCCTTTATATAGTTTCTGTTGCTTCACTTGTACTGCATATACAAGAATCTGCATGAGTAGTTTTTCTTCTGATTAATAAACATTTAAACCTTCATTATTTTAAGCACTGGTGGTCTCTGCTGCATTGTTTTAAACTATTAGATAGATAGATAGATAGATAGATAGATAGATAGATAGATAGATAGATACAGTATGTAGATAGACAGATATCATCTCTTCTTTCATTTGATAATATTTTTAACATCAGTCACAACAAAACCCCTCTCCATTTTTCTACTTAATTTTAATTAAACCTTTCCTGTCTATGATGAATTATATTTTTCATTTATCCTTTATTGACCAGGTTAGTTCCAACAGGCTAGTAGAAGACCTAAAATAGTACTTATACTACTAGTGGAAATTTAGTGAGGGCATTAGGAAACTTTCTCTACTCTTTTAAATAGGTGCTGTGGAATTTTTTTACATCCACATGAGCTACCACCAACTCTAGCAGATGGAGCCTTAGTTTAATGTCTCATTCAAAGGACAGCACACTGAGAAGTGCAGCACCCCTTATGTTGCACTGCAGTGTCAGCAGTCAATTAACTTGGTGTGGGAACAGAATACCAGCCTTGTGCAACAAAGATGAATGTTGTACCTGTTGAGCCACTACAGTCTTTTCTTCGTTTATCAGTATTAAATTACTTTGCTGCACTTTCTTAGCACAATCAAAAATAATTTATTTTTATCTCATAACTTATTTTTTCCTTATGAATTCCTTCCAAATATTTATTATATTATTCATTGATATCGCCCCCTACAGATTATTTCTTTCCACTAACTGGAGAATGAAAAATAAATACAACAAAGTAAATGTAGCATAGGAGTTAGTGAATGTAAACCTTCTTTATTTTTTCATTATAAATTATCCACCTCTTGCTGGATTAATTTTTGACCCACATCAAAAATACAAATTTATTTTCAGTACTTCTTTTTGTACTACTTCTAATGAACAAAAATGCCAGAAAAATAATGCATTTAACTTAAAACACTACATATTGTGTTAAACACACTCTCTTTCATTGACACCCTAAACAGACTTCATATTTTTAAAATGTCTCTCTTCTTCTAGAGCCTCTCTTCTCTCTCCAGCCTTTTAAATATTTATCTATTCCAAAATTACTTCCCAATATACTCAAATTCTATCTTGAAAAATGAATTAAATCAATTTTTGCTACTTTACTACTTGCTTGGACAATTGGATGGGAAATCGGAAATTCATCCCTGGTTTGGCACCTATGTCTCTAATGGACACAGGTAACCTGTAAATGGTTCATCTCCCAGGCCTGTGCTTACACTGATCAAGGGTATCAGAACTTGTCAGAGATTTTGGATGCATGGCTAGGTTTTAAAGGCCTCTGTGCTCGTTAGTCTAGTAAAAATCTATGAAACGATAAGTTTGTACAATTTACTCTTTTCAATTTTTAATTTTAACGGAGCCTTGCATAACTCCTCTTTAATCACCACAAATGTTTCTATCATCTATGCCTTATTTCGTGTTACCATTATACCATTATAACTTTATCTCCATACAAATTATTTACAGGAACTCTTACATTATCACACACTTGCTACCTTCCATTTTCTAAAATTGTATTTTTTTCTTTCATCACTCCCTTTATAATCAAATCAGATCTTGCTTACCTAGTTTATTCATTGCAATCATTACTTAAAAAAGAAAAAAAAAACAATTAACAGTATCTGAAATATATATTTATATTTATGTTTCCAAATCCATATGTTTAATATACTTTCTCAGAATTACTCCTGAATTCTTTATACTTCTTTTACCTATGTTTCCACCATTTCATTTATTATTAATAATTCCTTTATGTCCTTTTTTCTGTATGCTTCTTTCTATACCAAACTGTTATACAAGGTAACACTATCACTGCACTAAAATTATTTAACGTCTGGATGGCATATTGCTATAAGCCTCCAGTTATTTAACAGTTCTCTCTTTCCTCTTCCAAATATATTTTACTACAGTCTGAATAATTTCTTTATTACTTATACCCTCTGCATACCACTCATTAAATACTTCCAAGATACCAATTTCATTTCATTATGGATGTTTCACATACAAATTATGCCTTTTTCATCCAATCATGGTGTCAGTTTTTTTTTTTTTTTTGCCTTAGCACTTCCTCCAAACTCTTCTATCATAAAACATTTCTCATTTCTTTCTGCAGTTTTTTTTATCATCATACTTAGCCCTACTCCAGTGCTATTTTATCAGTATTCTGTAATTTATGACATTTTTCTTAACATATTCCTGAACTACTTGCAAAATATTTTCTTGCTTCAAAAACATATTTCCTCATTGACATATTACATTATACCCAACAATTTTTATTTTTATCACTGTCTTCCACAAGAAATTATCAATCTCCTCCTTTCTTCATTTAACTGCCAGTTTTATTGTCATTTAAACTCCTTCATGTTACCTCTTCACATCTGATTTATAAATTTCTCTTTACACCTTAAACCTCTCCTCACTTCCAATGTGTAATACATGAGGGTATTTAATAATTAATATTCTATAATCCACTATATCACTTTTATTAGACTAGTCATTTCTAAATAGACCTTCTTATGGTGTGAACAGGTACCTTTCCATTCCTTATACCTCCTTATGCTCCCTTCTTCACTTACTTCCTTATGGCTTTCTAATGCCCTTCTCTGACATTCTCTCTAAAAATGCCATAAGCCTGTTTTTTCCCTCTCTTAATATTGCAATTCCAATTTCTGTTAGACAAACTTACCTTTAATTTCTCTGCAAACTGTCTAAAATTTCTCTAAATGTTAAATGATTGTCATATACATTTTATTGCATCTTAACCAACATTTTTGTATTTGTTATAATTATTTAAACTGCAGATATTTTTGTTTTATTTTTGAAGAATGTAAAATTATCGTTCTTAAAATGTTTTGTAATAATTTGGAGCTTTTCTTCCCGGGCCTCCACTGAAAATGGGCTTCTACCCAGTCTGACTTTCCCGGTAATCAAATGTCAATAAATAAATTGTAATTAAACTATGTTTATCCTTTTAAGCTATCCACTATTCATCCTGCTTTCATAATAGCTTATCATATCTGTATGATCTTTTCATAACTGTTTAGTTTTTTTTTTTGAAAGCTATTACCTTTATTTATAATACCATTTAGACAATTACTACCCATCCATATTTTAAAATCTCTATAGTTTCTTAAATTCACCTATAAATGTTAAGTGATCTGAGAAGTCTACCTGCAAACTTTCATTTTCTGAATGTAGCAGTCTGTTTCTACCGTTATGTTTCACATCATGAATGTAAAATGTCTCTCTTTCCATATCTTCAGGTATAAAAATCTACAAATTTAAACACATTCCTTTATATCTGCCACTATCCTTTACACATTGTCAAACTATGATTAACATCTCCCATGCAGATTATGGATGAATTTACCATTAAAAGAGATTAATGTTTCTTATAATTCTTTTCTGGCAGCTGGAACTGTAGGTGCACACAAACTAAGAATTTCAAACATAGTTCTCTAACTAACGATGTTACATAACACACATTATCTATTCCATACAATGATAACACTCTTATTTAAATTTCTTGACATAGTCTTTGGCTACTATTCTAGTCCATTCTTCAGGAGCTCTAGACCAAAACATTTTTGTGGTTTCCACCATGTGCTCCAGTTTCCTCCCACATTCCAAAGACATGCAGTAGGTGGATTGGGCACTCTAAATTGGCCCTAGGTGTGAGTTTGTGCATGCAAATGTGTGTGGTGTACCTCTGAGGAAGGTTGGGCCTTGGGCTAGTAACTTGAACCCATAAAACCTGTAACTGCTACAGAAACAACGAGCACTGAAAGGTGCTCATTGCCCGATGTACCACATGGTGCCTAAATGCGAAAGAGACTGCTTCAAATTATTCAGTAGCCTTACAACCAACAAAGATATACACATCAGACTTTTACACCATTGTATTACTAATAGACTTCTTAAGTTCAACCTGATGCTGTTGTCTTTTATAACATATACTTTATGCCATTACCCATTCCTCTTTTTTTCATTTTCTTTAAAGTTTTTAATTTTTATTTTCCTTTTCATATACTTTGCTACTGCAAATTTTTTTCCAAACTTTCAGCATTTCCATCATTATCATTATTTTGTTCATCCACGTCTATAGTCAGCATTTCACATCTATCTTATAATGTCACCCCGACCACATTTCTTTTCCAAATACATCTGTCTTATTAATTCCCCTTTGTGTATTTTCATCATTAGTATTTTGTCACTTTTTTGTGTGTCAAAGATTCTTGTTCCTTCTCTACCTCATCTGCAGTTTACTTTTTCATGCTTATACACAACATCGTCTTGTTCACAATTAAATCACAAGTGGGAATGACTCCCACAATTCATATGTAAAAGGTATACAACTCTGTTTTGTGTGTCCCCATTCTCCACATGGTCACATCTACTTTCCATACACTTATGAGTTAAATAATTAATATCTCCACAAAAATAGCATTTCTTCAGCCGTCAGAAATACCAAAGTGTACCTCTACATCAGGAGACATTGATGATGTTCCCCAAATGTAAAACTGGATGTCTTTCATAAACTGATCTGTCCTCACCTCTCACCCCAGTCCACATCTTCTTAAAGCCTTCTAACCTTTTAACTGCATATACAGCTTCATAATGTTCATTTAAATGCAGTCTGATCTCTTACACATCTAAAGCACCCTTTTTAAATTGCAGGAAGCTCCCCTTTATTTTCACACACAGAGTATGCTCTTCATATTCCACATTTTAGTCATTGTAATTCATAAATTCCCTCAGAAACCTTCCCGCCAGAACAGCATTTCCAAATGAAATGTGACCTTAACTTTTTCAGACCAAGATAATGAATAATTGAGTATATGTGTTGTACTGCAAAAGCCAGAGCTTATAGACATACACATATATGTATATGTGTATGTATATGTATTTGTAGGCCTATTGTTTCTGTTATTCTGAAGTGTCTTAGTTCTGGCTTAAGCACATGTGCTCCAAAACCAGTTGTTTTACATTAGGAAGGTTTGTGGTCTAGACTCTTGTAGTGGGAGAGTGTGGCTTACACCCTTCTATGCTGGGAATTGCTGGTGATTCGCTGCATTATTTAAACTGCCTTCTGCTGTTGTGACTGTGATTTTATGCACTTTGAATTTCTAGTACTTCTGCATTTTATAGCAGAGGCTAGATTCAGACTCACTGAATCTGGACTGTTTAGTATCACTTGAGCACTAAAACCAGCTCTTCACTAAGATACTGAAATATCTGAGGAATCCATTGCTTCCAACTAACTATAAATGCCTATTTTTGCTCTAATACTGCAATTTTAATTTGCATTTGCATTCCACTGTCTGTTTGAATTGTCTGAACTGTTTTGGTCATATTTTACTGTACAATGTACTAGGTCAGCTGTAGCACTGCCCAGTTCCACATTTGCTGCTTTTGGGTCTGTTTTGTAACTTCTGAGCATCAGCTTCAAGCCACCTTTGTTGGTGAAGGCCCTTCTGCACCCTTGTGTGAGGAGAGTTGTGTCTGGGTGTCATCTAATTGAGGGTGATTGGACTAGAGCTCAGAGAGTGTTCTTATTGGCTAGTTTGAGTTAAGGTTATTTTCTTGCTGTATTTAAGCCTCATGTTTGCACTTATTTTTTCAACAAAGTGCTAATAATTTTTGTTTTTTCTGTCCTAAACTTGCACAACTATCAAACATCATTAATGGAAAAGTATTAGATATTACTAAATTTAGAAATGGCCTTGTATACTATATTGAGAAAATATTTGACATTTAACTGATAAGAATCAGGATTTCTTACACTGATAATGATAATTCACTAAATCCTAAAGTCAACATTTCTCAGTCTGTGTTATATTCTGATGTTCTTAACAAATCCTTCAATAAAAAGACCTTCTGGATCTACAATAACTGTAAACTCTATTGACCAGAAACTGAAGAGAAAGGCACTAGGAGGACTCACAAGAATATCATTGCACAATACTTCGAACACTCATAACTGTTTGGAAACTCCTTCCAACAATGTTGAACTTCATACAGATAGCTTGGCTAACAATAATGTTACCCACAAGGTCATAAGTATTGGCATTACTAATAACTAAACATACTTCACAAATGTCGATAATAACATCATTGAGCCTAGACTTTCTGAAATACTAATACAAGCTGAATCAATGTTAGATTTTACTAGACTGAAATTATGTAATCCTGATAAATGAAACAAAATATCCAGATGACCGCCATGGCTTAAAAAGAACAGTCATTTTAATTTGGACAAGCGCTTTCACTTAGAACACTACACTTTTTCAAGTCTTCAGTACAAATGTAACAACACATACACATTTTATAGTCAAAACCACATTAATTAACTAATTTAAAATCAATTAATACATTAATGAAAAATTAAAAAACTCAATTACCATGAATTCTATTCTAAATTCATTTAAAGAGGGCGAGCTTCCAACTCCAGTTTTATACACACATAATTATTTAAACCTGGAAATACATGCACTTGCAACTTTAAAATCCAATTCAGCTCTGCCCATTCCACTTGATTATTTAAATTACCTCCTCTCTTATCTTTCACAACTATTTGTAAGACCCTAAATCCAAATTCATGTCCAGGAAATTCCATAATATGTTTGGCTAGTGCATTTAATTTATTTTTATTTTTTATATCATATACAAGTTGATACATCCTATCTCTGAGGCATTTCTGTGTTTTTTCTACATAAAAACACTTGCATCCAACAAAGTTACTTTTGTTTTCATATGCAAAGCCAGGAACTTCACCTGTTATTTTCTCTGTTTCTCTATCTGTTTTCAAGAAATGCCAATTTTTCTTAATTATATATACTACAAACTTTGTGCTGTCACTGGCATATCTGGTGATAAAGCACTTTCTAGTCTTCTTTACAGCCGCATTTGTTGCTTGTACTGAATCTGTACTATTCATTTCATTACCTAGTTAAATAATATGCTTAGCCTTTTGGAAGACAGTTTCATTATATCCCCCACAAATGTGGATAATAAAATCATTCAGCCTAGACTTTCTGAAATAATAATACAAGGTGACTCAATGCTGGATTCTACTAGATTGAAATTATGTAATCCTGATAAATCAGAGTTAATGTTTCTTCTCTCCCAGTACTCAAGCAGGCTGATGTGCCTGACTTACTTTGAAATCAGTTAAAGTTCAAATATATATATAATGTATTTTTCTTAAATTGTGGAGCAAATGTCCTTGCCTTTATTCCCCTAAACCACATGAAGAATGCCTTGCTTGAAGTTCTGGAAATACTAGTATTAAATAAAATTGAAGTAGTCTTAAGTTAAATTATGCCATCTCAATGGTAGAATGACTATCTTCACACAGAAGATCTACTTTTCAATAATTGGTTAAGACACCAAAAAATAACTTACTGAGAGGATTTCATCAATGATGAGTGTATATTTTGTTACAACAAAATATGACTTAAGTTATGGTGCAGACCTTTCTTTTAGCAGCAATGCTTCTCATTTAAATGACTTTTTTAGGTTCATAACACCTACCTTTCTGATTCCATATGCCACAACAAACCTGATAACTTTATAAAAGCTTATTATTGCAATGCTAGAAGCATACAAAATAAATCTCTTTAATCGATCTGTATTTTAGATCATGAAAATTGTAGTACTGGAGCTATTACAGAACCATGGGACTACATCAACCTTGTTTCTTAGGCTATAATACAATTGAGGACCTAAGACAATTTATGGATTGAGGAGGAGTACTATTATTAATTTGTGAACACTTACTCTTTAATATTGTATCCACTGATACTTTACTGTAAACACTTGCGGACATTCTTCTCAGTTCATCCAGTGATGTCTTTAGGATTATATGTGTATATAGAAAACAGTGAATTGATTTATTATTTAACTTTGAATATCCTAACTATCTTAAAACATATGTAGAGCATAGAATGATATTTCTGATGGTGATTTAAACTATCTTAATATTTATTGAGATAATTATACTTCTGATCGCAAGACTGAACAAGATATCATTGATTTATATATATAACTTAGCGCAGTGGGTTAAGCAGCCCATATAGGAAAGTAATATTCTTAATATTGTTACAACTAACTGTGTATCTAAAATAGTAAATTTGAAAGTAGGACGATCACTTGGCAATTCTAGTCATAAGCACCATGTTTTAGTATTTCATTGGGTTCTCAATACCATCAGTTAAGCAATAATATAATTTTAATGCAGTTAATTATATTTATTTATTTTTATTTTATTTTATTTGCAGTTGGTTTACCAGGATAGTCCATTGGGCAAAATGAACCCATTTTCAATGGAGTCCTGGGGAGAAAAGCTCCAAAAACAAACTAGATACATACAGTAGATTACCAATGATAATTATACAAATGTAAAAGATACAAGCAATTAATTTCAAAAGTACAGGAAACATTTAATACAATACAGACTAGTGATGAAACCTGGAGGTGTTATAGGCTAAGAAAAGTAATATTGCAGAGTGATACAGAGTAGTTATTACTTAAGAAGCATAAACTTAATAGGTGCAGTCTAGTACATTTTTTGTAGATACCATGGGAATAATAATGTGAGTTATGGGAAATAATAAGGAAAAATCGCTGGAGTAAACATGAGAGAGGAGGAAGATGAAAATTGCCAGTATTAGTTATGTGGGGTGGGAGCAAGAGCATTCCCACTGGGACACTAGATGTACGTGAAGAGATTTTTTGAACATATAATGGTTAGAGGTGGTGCGAATGGATGGTGGTAGTGAGTTCCAAAGGTGAGCTAGGTTATAGGATAGAAGGTTTTTGCCTGGGGGGTGAGTTGGTTTGTGCACTTCTAATAGATTTTGATTGTTTGGCCTTAAAACTCTATCAGGTAGGTGCATCTTAAAGGCAGAAGACAGGGAGGGACAGAGAGAGGGGTTGAAAATGAGCTTGTGGGCAAGAGATAGCTGAGTATTGGTGAGATGATTGGATAGTTCTAGCCATTTTAGTTTTTGGAGAGAAGAACAGTGGTGGGTGGAGGACTTGTGGCTGTTAGCAAACTTGACGATTTTGTTGTAACAAGAGGAAAGTTGTTTTTTTAGAGAGGACTGAAGATTAGTTAGGAGTGGAGCTCCATAGGGAAGGGAGGGGATAAGAAAGGAAGTAGAGAGAGTGATTTTAGTGGTGGTTGTAAGGTACTGATTTTGTCAGTAGAGCATACCTAGTTTTTGATGGGTTTTTTGATATTTAATTATAGATGGGAGTTGAAATTAAGCTGGATGTCAATTTGGACCCCAAGTAACTAGGCTTCTGACACCAGTTCCAGAAGTGAGTTATTTTGACTAGTAATCGAGAATATGTTTATATCGAAAGAAGTAACTTTAAAGGGGGTAAATACCATTAATTTAGTTTTAGAAACATTGAGTGCTAGGTGGTTTATTTTCATCCATTGCTCAGTGATTGAAAAAGCTTCTTGTGTAAGCTTTAGGAGTATGGGGGTAGATGTGGCAGAGCAGATAATGGTAGAATCATCTGCATATTGGATGATGTTTGAGAATGGAATAGATTTGCAGAAATCATTTATAAATATGTTGAAGAGAAGGGGACCTAGTATGGAGCCTTGGGGAACTCCGGTGGGGGTATTAAGAAATGAGGAGGTTGCCTTTTTTCATTTTACTACTTGGTATCTATTGGATAAGTTGCTGGAGAACCAGTTCAAAGAGGAGGGAGATAGGTTAAGATTTGAGAGTTTAGTTATCAGCAGGCTGTGTGAGATAGTGTCAAAGGCCTTAGAGAGGTCAAGTAGTAGGGTAGAAACAATGTGGCCAGAGTCACGAGCTTTATTTACAGTTTCAAGAAAGGAGAGGAGGGCTGTCATGGTGCTATGATTTGGTCTGAATCCATGTTGTGTGGGAGTTAGAAGGTTATTATCTAAGAGATGTGGTAAGAGATGAAGTTGGACACACTTTTCTAGAAGTTTAGAAATGGGAGACAGGATAGCAATGGATCGGAAGTTAGTAACATTGTTGTTGTTGCCACCTTTATGTAAAGGTATGATAAAGGCTTGTTTCCAGATTTGGGGTACTGTACATTCTTGGATGGAGCGGTTGATTAAAATGCTTATGGGATAGGCAATTGCTTCAGCAGCTGTGCTTAGAAAGTAAGAAGGGATGTTATCAGGTGCGTTAGTGCATGGCTTCAATTTCAGAAGGAGTTTCTTTATAGTAGAAGTAGGTATAGGTTTTGATGAGAATAGAGGAGAGTGGGGAGAGGGAGTATTAGAGGGTGGTGAAGATGATGTGGAAGTTAGAGCAGGAGAAGAGGTAGAGGATAGAGAGTTAGTAGATGGGAATGAGGGAGTAGTAGCAGTGCAGGGTAGATTGTTGGTAGGGGAGGGTGGGGGTGTATTAGAGAATGAGGTGGTACTAGATAATGATGAGGTTAGTTTGGCAATGGATTCAATGAAAAAGGAGTTAAATTGGGTAGCTAAGTCTAAATCTGGAGCATTTGGGTCTGGGGTGGGGGTGTGTGGTTTGCTGGGGTTAAGGAGAGTAGAGATACCTTTCCAAAATTTCTGAGGGTTTGTTTTATTATTGTTTTGGAGTGTAGAGAAGTAATTTTGTCGATCAGAGATAATAAGCTTTTTTACTTTATTTCAAAGTGTTTTGTATTCATTGTGGAGTCGGGGGGTCTTGTTTTTCTGATAGAGTGCCCAGGCTTTATCTCTATGGCGCATAGTTGCTAGCGTGTTTTTGGTAAGCCAAGGGGCGGAATTAGTTTTTATTCTCTTTGTCCTTAAAGGAGCGTGAGAGTCTAGTAGTTTTAAGAATGTTGAGCTGAAGAGGGCAACTGCATTATCTAAGGATAATGTTTTTAGACAACTCCAGTTTATTGCTTTTAGAGAGTTTGAAAAGGTTGTTGGGTTAAAGTTTTTATGGTTACGGGTAGTAATATAATTATGGGTGCGATATGGGATAGAGGGGAGTCGGTGAGTGAAGATGGGTATGTGGTCACTTAGGGGGTCGAGAAGAGTGCCACTGTCAGAAAAATAGTGGGGATGTGAGACTAGAATTCAGTCTCGAATACTGCCGCTAGAGAGGTTTTTTGAGGGGCGTGTTACAGAGTTGATTAGCTGGGAAAAATTATAGAGGTTGATGTTAAGAGAGTTAGTTGGAGACTGAATGGAGGCCCAGTTAATGTTCACATCTCCTAAGATTATGGTTTCATTGCTAATGCTATTGGAGAGCCAGAAGAGGATATCTTCAAGTGCGGAAATATTATCCCATGGGGGGATGTAGAGGGATGCTAGACATATGTGTTTGTGTTTGTTTACTTGAAGCAGAGTGAGGAGTAGTTTGGCGTTGTTAAAGTGTGGAATAGGTTTGTTGTAGGGAGTAACTAACAAGGAGGATGAGTATAGGAGAGCTACTCCTCCATCTTTTTTGTGGGACCTGTCTTTTCTAATGATAGAATAGTTAGGTGGAATTATTTCAGAGTCTTTTATATAGGGTTTTAACCATGTTTCTGAGATAGATAGGATGTCAGGTTTATTATGCATGAGCCAGGCGTGGAGGGTTGGGACTTTGTTAACTATACTTTGGGAGTTTAAAGAAGTAAGTAATATAGGCTTGTGTATAGTGGTTGAGGTGGGGGGCAGGGTTGGGATGGATATCACCTGATAAAAGACTGGTAATCAGATGAAGGATTGGGTTAGAGAGGTAATTGAACAGTTTAGTAAAAAGATTAGGTTCTATTGTGATTCTGAAGGAGTTACTGGTTGCTATGGGTATAGAGTATTTTTGAGAGGTGATGAGTTTGTATGGGAAAAATAGGAGTTTTTTTATAGGATATAGATGGGGAGAAATAGGTGAGTGTGAGTGTGAGAGAGGGGAATTAAGGTGGTTGGTTACATGGAAGAATTGTGAATGGTAGGAAGTAATGGGTTGGGTGAGGTAGTGAAGATAGGAAAATTTAAGAAGTAGTAGTAGTAAAATGGAGATGGATGAAGGTTTTAAGAGCATGTTGAATAAGGTTGATTATGCTAGTAAATACAATTAATGAGATTATAAACACATCTATCAAATCCAGGAAGTGTACTTATTAGTGAGATAAATTTCTATGGAGGTTGTACAAAGGGAAAACAAATTCAGTATTTATAAGCAGTATCCTACCCAAATGAATAAATTTAAAGTTAACAAAATAACTAAAAATTTTAAATTTCTTTTGAAGAAAAGTATATTTATGAAAAGTTGGCTACATCATCTACAGTTCTATAAATGTAAAAACTAAAAACAATCAATTAATAAATGTAGTTGTAGCTAATTGTAAAATTTAAATGATTTCACCTCAGGCTTTGTCCCTATCGAATGGCGCACTGCTGCAGTCATCCCTCTCCATAAAGGGGAGTGACTACAGAACCTGAGAATTATCACCCCATTAGCCTGATGAGTCTGATGTGTAAGGCTATGGAGCACATCATCATGGACCTAATTAACAGGGATATAGGGAATCTCCAAACTCTAGATCTCACGCAATTTGGTTTTGTGAAAGGTAGATCATGCCTGCTCAACCTGGTTGACTTCTTTGAGTCAGTCACCAGAGCTGTGGATGAGGGCAAGGCAGTTCATACAGCCTATGTCAATCTGGCCAAGGCCTTTGATACCATTCCCCACTCAGGAATTATTGATAAACTCACCAAAGTAGACATCACTAGGTGGGTTGCAAACTGGCTCACAGATAAAACCCACAGTGTAAAAGTAGTGGACTCCAAGTCAGACTGACAACTAGTCATGAGTGGAGTCCCACAGGGATCGGTCCTGGGTCCTCTCCTGTTTGGCATCTAATTCTCAGAAGTCCAGGCCAACACGGAGGGACTCTGGCTGACCAAGTTTGCAGATGACTGCAAGCTGGGAGCCATTATTAACTCAACAAAAAGAAAATGATTAAATAGAAATATGCTCACTTTATTAATAGAAATAAAGCTTTCAGGAAATGACCCTTCCTCAGTATTTCATTTCCCGAAAGCTTTATTTCTGTTAATAAAGTGAGCGTTTTTCTATTTAATCATTTTCTTTTTGTTGAGCTATGGTTAAAACGTTTAACAGAATTAAACTACAGTTGACCTGTGCTTTGTATAATAGCCATTATTAACTCCCCACGTGATGTAGACATCCTGCAGAAAGGCCTCACTGAGAACAATGACTGGTGTTGAAACCATGGCCCTAAGCTTAATGCCAAAAAATGTGTCATCATCCCCTTTGGGAAAAACTCAGTTCACTAATTACCACATCGATGGGAGCCCAATGAACACTGAAGGTGTTATAAGAGGTCTGGGGACACAGGTTAACAGCAAACTTACTCTCCTTCAACCACCGCATTGCCACTGTGGTCAGAAGGTCCTTCTATGGGGCACATCTCATTACCAAGATTTGCATCCAGGAAGAAAGAGGTCATCATCTCTCTCTACTCTTCCCTCATTAGGCCAGTCATTGAGTATAATGCCCCATTTTTCATGTACCTCACTAGACACATGTAACAGCTGGAAAGGTCACAAAAGTACCTCATGAAGAGGATCCTAGGCCATAAACACATGTCCTACATGGACAGACTGAAAAAAGTTCACCTATTCTCTGTCTCATGTCATCTACTAAGAGGCGATCTCTGCTTGACTTACAAAGTCATGTCTGACCTAGCTCTGTTATAAATGCTACTTCTAAAGAAATCCCAATCCCTCTGCACCACATGCTCCACAGACCTCAACCTCATTACCACAATCAACAGAACATGCTGAAGGGACAGGTTTATAACCCAGCGACTGCCCATGCTCTAGAATAGACTTCCCATACATGTCAAGCAGAGCACCTCACTGGTCCTCTTCAAGAGAAATCTTGATGGGAAATAGAAAGTTCATCCCAAGGATCACTCCAGTGGCTCTACTTGATAGAGGCACAAGGGTTCCCCAAGGTTCAATCTCGGGACCTTTTTTATTTAACCTTTTTTTCTGCTAGCCCCTTGAATAATAGTTGTTGGCTAGCAAAATACATAGATGATTGTAAAATGGGTTGTATTGCTAACTACAGTATGGACTGTTCAAAAGAAAATAATTTTAAATGATTTCTCATACTGGAAAAAAACAACAGGCTTTGACCTTAATCCCAATAAATGCTAAGTATTATAATTTGAGAAACCAATTATTGAATGTCCTTTATTTCTCAAATGAATTACTCTTCACAAAGCAAATGGGTTTTAGGACTTTGGCTTATTGGTGATCTATGTGTTTTCCTTTTCAAAATATGTTAATAGCATTAGAAATAAGGCTTTATATCAGCTTGAACTCTTAAGTCCATTTTTCTAAGAGATGATCATAACCTTTTTACAAAATATATATTCATACAATTCTTCAGTCTAAAAATATTTTATGTGCAGATACCAGGAAGCAATTACCATCTAATGAAAATGTTCAAAGGAAATTTACTAACTAGATTCCTTTGGTATGGAATTTGAATTATGCTGATAGGTGTAAGAAATTAAAACTATTTTTATTGTACTACATTTTTACTGGAAGCAAAACTCTAATGATCTACAGAGTTTACAATGCTAAATTATTACAGGCTGAATTTAATGGTTATGGTTAATTTGAATATAGTTCTTCCTTTCACTTAAACCAGAAAACACTTAACACTCAAAATACTGAATCACAAAATATTGAAAAACTCAGTCCAGCTAAAAATACCCAATATCAATGTCATACAACCTAACTATAAAACCTAGATCAAGTGTTGTCTTGGTAGTGGTACTGTTAGAGAAAGTGTTTTTATCAATGTAATGTGTATGGTAAGGGTTACGGTTAGAGTTAATACGCATGAGTAAGGTGAGCAGGTTGGCTTTAAGCCCTGACTACAACCAAGGAGACTCAAATTTGATTAGCAGACACAGTCCATGGGCAGTTGGCTGGGGAACAGGAAATAAATGGCATTTTGCCTGTTTGTTTAGTCCAAAGGAATGACTGTGATCTACAGATACAGTTATGTCTCATAGTGGGGACCAGTCTACAGTCCTTGCCCCTAGTATGGGGAAATGCATCAGCAGACTGCCCATGGACACATTCGTATTGATTTCATTGCCCATTGTGTGAGGGAGAATGAGGGGAACTCTCAGCTTGACTCTTATCTGTAATAATATGGCTAAGGGCAGCCAGTAGGGATGAATTAGTCAGTTGCACCAGGAACAGCCTTGATGATGAGGATGGGTAGGTGCAAAAAAAGTTTTTTCATCTCTATGATTTTTCCAATTAGAAAACAATTATATATGTTATGTTTGAAGGCTACAAAACACATCAGTGCTTTGAATCAATTTAGTGATCTTCCACACATGCCCTTAAGAAAAAAGACTACAAAATATGGCTTTCTGACTTTAACAGAAACACACTGACCAAACTTTAAATTATTGTCACAAGTTGTGTTTAAACAGAGGAACCAGACAGGAGTGTTCTCCTTCCCTTTGTTATTTGTTTTATACTTAGATCCACTGACAAATAAAATAAGGGACTCGCAATTTCAAGAATAAAATACTTCATAAATCTTGAAGTTGACATTTTAGTATTGTGAAACATTTTAAAACATTTTCAATTTTTTTCAGGATATAAAATAAATAAAGATAAAATAAATTTTTGCACACATTAATTGGTTCAACAATATCCATATTTATGGGAACATGGTAAGATGAAGTATTTAGGTTTGTGCATTAAAAGTGATTCTATTATGGCAGCCAAGGATACTTGGGAAGAAACTAAATACAAGCTAATATAAAAACTGAGCAAGTTGGAAGCTCTTGACTATAGGTACTGATATAAGGTACAAGCAGTGAAAATGTATCTGGTCTCTTTAGTATTATATACAGGTCAGGCATATTTTATCAACCAGCGGAAGAGCTGTGGACCAGAATTAACAAAGAATTGAAGGAATTTATTTGGTAGGGAAAGAGGAAAAAATTTAAGTGGGATAAGATGTTTTCCCCCCATAGGGGAAGGTGGTTTAGTATTACCAGATTTGAAGGGATACTTTAAAAGAACGCAGTTTACACTGTTAAGGGTCCTATACATAACACAAGCAGAATATTACAAGTCAAAGTGAAAAATATTTTGAAATGGGGGTAGTTCACAAAATAAAGAAAGATCAGGATTTTGGATGTAGAATAATAACAATCATACAGATTACTGTATTCATAAAGTAGCAGAAAGTATTTTAAGAATTAAGCCAACTCAGGAATGGAAAAAGGAGATTTTACTAGTAGGTCTGACTATAAGTAGGGGTATAGAAAATAGACAAGAGAGAGAGATGGAACTTATTGATGAAAATTAGCAAAGGAGCCAAGGTACTTGCAGCAAACAACAAGGAAGGAAAGGCAATAGAGTGGAATGAGGCCAAGCAGAATTTGTATACACTACAAGTGCATGCAAAACAGTTTATTTTCTAGCACCTTGGCAATGTGCCTTTAAAGACTAACTCAATAAAAACACAAAGAGCAAAACTCAAATGTGAATACTAAAGCCACATGATCAACTTCAATTAAAACAGATTTAAAGAAACCAAAACTTCTAGTTAGATTTGCAGTGAAACTGAATACTTTAATACACAAACATGTAAAAACAAAAAAGTTAAAATTCAATGCCATCCAATTGAATTCATTGGTTAAGCCCTTGGTTTTAACTCTTTAAACTTTAAGATCGGCTCTGCTTCCTTCTTCAATAATATCCTATCAAAAATTGCCTAATTTCTAACATTAGCAAGAATATGTAATACTGTGCCCTGATGAAATCATTTTTACCATTATTTTGTTTAATAAGGTACTCAACAACAGGATTATCAAGAAGTTTGGACTGAGAGTTGGAGGCAACCCTCCCTACCAGGGGATTGATAACAGAACAAAGGCAAAGAAAAAAGGATAGTGTAGCACTGAGAGAAAGATCACCCCTGAGTTTTAAATTGAGTC
The DNA here is from genome assembly GCF_019279795.1 of Protopterus annectens. NCBI lineage: Eukaryota > Metazoa > Chordata > Ceratodontiformes > Protopteridae > Protopterus > Protopterus annectens. The sequence goes on from NC_056732.1 coordinate 947,935,875, forward strand.
TAGAACAGAAGTTGTTAAGTATTATTTGACATTATAAACAATCCATGATAACTAAAAGAATAAATCAAAAGAGGGTAGAAAAAACTGGAAAATGAGAATGGAAAGGCAATATACAACAGAACACTGGGAAGATAATTGTATGGCTCCCAAGTATGCAACACAGTCTAGAAGGTTTAGGATTTTTTGCATGGAAGTATTTGCATAGGTATTTTATAGCCCGAGTAGACTTCAGAGAATTTTTCCTCAGATAGAAAATTCTGGAAGTATGATGAGAAAGACAGAGGTGGACATGTTTTTTGATGGAATGTAACTTGTTGGAAGATTTAAAAAAATTCCCTACAAGGTACTTTATCAGAAGTGTTGGGGGAAAACATTACTGTGACTAAAGAAATGATTCTTTTGAGCTGGAATATAGACACTGAATTGCCTAGACATGGTAAAGCCTTACTAAGTTTAATACTATTGGTGGTCAAAAACATAATTACTAGAAAATGGAAATCAAAATGCAAATCAAATGTAGCTGAAATATTGAATATCGTAAAGAAGGTAAAAGGATTGGAGGTGGGATCTTTAGAAAAGGGAATGATCAAAGTACATAAAATAAATGGAATTTTTGGGATGAATACATTCAGAATAATTCAAAAATAGAAGCAATCCAGCAGAGTTAATGCTCAGCAGCAAAGCAGCAAACGAGAGTAAAAATGTAAACAACAGCTGCTGTGCAACGCAATGGAGGGTGCCAACGAGTCAATGCTTCAAAATTCACAAGATATAAATTATTGAAGAATCCTGAACAAAATAGCAGTAAATCTTGTTAAAAAAGAATGTAATTTATTGAACAGGTTAGCGCTTTCGCAATAGCTTCATCAGACCTTTAATAACAAAGCACATTATAACTTCATCATTTAAATACATAAAAAGGCGCCAAAATCTATCAGCACCTTAAAGGTGTAACACTCATAAAACCACATGAAGTAAACATAGCTATAAAAATGTATATATTTGACAATATATACACTTAAAAATTCATAAAAACATATAAATATATACAAATATATATGGACATAAAAACAAATAATGGAACATATAACATGTATACAAGCATTGAGAAGCCTTTACCCAAAATATTCACTGTCATTATTAATTCTTTAACCTCCTTGATTTAAGTATGGGACGTAGTGGGACCTTCCCATTCAAACCTGGTGTTTGATCAGCCCTAAACTTGATAATCCAATTTATCTCTCTAGTCTCGGTGTAATTCCTAATGTCCCCTCTCCTATGTGTCTTGAAAATTTGCTCCAGTACCCTAAACCTAAACTGATCAGTTTAGGTTTAGGGTACTGGAGCAAATTTTCAAGACACATAGGAGAGGGGACATTAGGAATTACACCGAGACTAAAGAGATAAATTGGATTATCAAGTTTAGGGCTGATCAAACACCAGGTTTGAATGGGAAGGTCCCACTCCCATACTAATCAAGGAGGTTAAAGAATTAATAATGACAGTGAATATTTTGAAAGGCTTCTCAATGCTTGTATACATGTTATATGTTCCATTATTTGTTTTATGTCCATATATTTGTATATATTTATATGTTTTTATGAATCTTTAAGTGTATATATTGTTAAATATATACATTTTACAGTTATGTTTATTTTATGTGATTTTATGAGTGTTATACCTTTAAGGTGCTGATAGATTTTGGTGCCTTTTAATGTATTTAAATGATGAAGTTATAATGTGCTTTGTTATTAAAGGTCTGATGAAGCTATTGCGAAAGCGCTAACCTGTTCAATAAATTACATTCTTTTTTAACAAGATTGACTGCTATTTTGTTCAGGATTCTTCAATAATTTATATCTTGTGAATTTTGAAGCATTGACTCGTTGGCACCCTCCATTGCGTTGCACAGCAGCTGTTGTTTACTTTTTTACATTCAGAATAATATTCAGGAGGAGGAGTGAAATTTCAAGGAAGGCAGGTCCTGAGTAATTTATGCAATGTTGAAGACAATGATAACTGTTAAAAATGAAAATATATTGTACAATGCATGAAAAGGAAAACTGTTTGTAATGGTTTGTTTTCTTATCTATTAATATATGTGTTATTCAATATATGTGAATTTAATGAAGGTCTTAAAATTTAGTCTCTAAATCTGTAATGATGGCATTTTTCTATGATTTTATCATCTATTTTTGTAAACATAATTTATGTTTCATAATGCTTCATTTATTGACAGATGATCATTGCTATTATATCAGGTATGTGTTTTTGTAGAACAGCTTGTATAACTTTGTCATTTGTGACTGAAGTAATTATGTTGTTGATTTTGTAATCATCAGTTTTTTTAATTATTCACTCCTCATTTTTCTTCCTGACAAGAATAATATAAAAAGAAGTATCTCCAGTAAATGGTCCTGTGAGACACCACCAGTAAACCCACCATGACAGACAGTTAAACGCAGCCTGTCTTTTTTCCTGTTGCTTAACCAGTACTTTAACATTTGAATTATGATTGAATTGATATTTATTGTTTTTAATTTGTCAGTAGTTCTACTAGGTATAATAGTGTAAATGTCTTTAAAAAATCAAGATAATTAGCATGCACAACCAGTTCTTCATTAAACAATGCTATTGCGTGTTCAAGGAATGGAACAAGATTCAAAAGGCAAGCTCTCATCTTAAAAAGCCCATATTTTCTATATGTAAAATAAGTAGCTCCCAATCCCAAGTGACATTTTGGATAAGCTTTTTTTTATTTAAATTTTCCAAGTCGTTTAGGCTTCTAATACTATGAAAGGAATGGACACCACTCCTAAGTCGAGGTTAGGATTAAAGTTCATGAAATTAGTTTTGTTTGAATCTTTGTTAGCCAAAAGTACTTTTTGCAGCATCTGCAACATGAACTGGCTCCTTCTGCAATTCATATGGAGTTACATGTATTGGCAGCCTATCTAAATAAGACTGTAAATAATTTTTTATGAGACCCATTGCTCTTACTACTATTGGAACTGTCTGGGTATCCTCCTTCCACATAGCCCTTGCTTCTGCCTGCATATCCTGGTATTTTATGACTTTCTGTCTCTCTGTATGTTAGATACTGTAATCACTGGGTGTAGCAATTTCTGTGATCAATGCTACTTTTGTCTTCTTCTCATTGATTACTATATCTGGTTTTCTCACATCTATTTTTTGAACTGCTGGTAATGAGTGATCCCATGTGATATAAACTTTATCCTTCTCTATAAGGTTTTGTGGCTCATGTTTCTAGTGCTTCTCAGCTACTTCAATGTTATAATGTTTGCACAATCCCAATGCAACAGTATTGGCACATTATAATGCCTTTCAGTATACAGACCCTCAGCAATTAGTGAATCACACCCAGTAACAAGATGTATGACTGACTCCAGTTCTGTTTTATAGAACCTGTATGTGTCTGTTTCTCCAACATGCTTGATCGACTTTGTAAACCAAGATGTAAGTAGTCTACTATCCTGGGCCACTAATATTAACCTTTCGTCTTTTGGTTTAAATACAAATTCACCTCTCCTTAACCATTCCTGTGTCAGAGTCTGTGTCAGCATGAGGTTATTCCAGCAGTTTTCTGTACCTGCAGCTATACTTATGCCTTTTCCACATTTCTTGCCTTCTCATCTGATCCTCCTCCTTATATTCTTTCATTTGTTTTTGGCACATTCAGTTGTTGCCTGATTTTTTTCTACTTCTGGTTTGGTTTTCATTCCCGCTTGACACTGACATGCTTCTGCTAACTAAGCAAAAAAATCATCTTAGACTCATTTTCTTCATGTTTCAAAACTTTCACTACATTTGGATCTGATGAGGTCAGCAGAACATTTATGCAGTCCTACTATCAAAGATCTATCCACGTAATCAGTTTTAAGGAGGCCCATCCCTCCTTCTGAGCAAGGAATATATAATCTTGGTTTGCACTGAATTTTCTATATAATTTGATAAGTGTGAAGCACTTTTCTTGTTTTCTTGTCCAACTGGGCCAATACCTTTTGGGGTCAGTCAATCACCCCAAAACTGTAAGTTAGAACAGGAAGAGCAAATAGGTTTATAGCTTGGACTTTGTTCCTAGATGTCAGGGCTGTTTTCAGTATTACTTTTAGTCTTCTAAAGTATTCTTTACTGCTTTTTGTTCTCATTTGTTCATGTTTTATTGTCATTAGTTTGCAAATATTTATACACTTCATCCTACTCAAGTTCATTTATATCACATTCCTGTTGCAAACTGATATTTTCTTTGTGCTGTAGCTTTCCTACTTTAAATGTTATATTTGCATATTTGTCAAGCCCAAATGACGTTCTTGTATCATATGAGAAAGTTTTGACCACTTCCAGTTGTCCTTTCGGCTGCTTATCTGATGAACTATACAATTTTAAATCATTCACAAAAAGAAGATAAGAAGTCTTTACACTTTCCTGTTTTCTGGGAGCCAAATTGTAACCATGACCTAGTCTGTTAAGTAGATGGCTTAATGAGTTAAGGGCAAGACAAAAGAGCAGTGGTGACAGAGTCACCCTGGAGTATCTCCCCTGAATTTTTATCGCTTGGATAATCACTTGTCCTTGATCATGGCTTAGCTACAAAGTGGTTTGCCATTGTTTCTTGGTCACTGTAATGTAACTGATCAATGTAGGATGTATCTTATACATCTGTAAGCACTCCTATATCCATGAATGTGTGGGATGCTGTCAAATGATTTTTTGTAATCTATCCATCCCATAACTTAGATTATTCCCTTTTTACAATTCTCCATTAGGACTTTATTTCACAACAAATGATCCTTTGTTCCATATGAAGTTATTTTGTTACTCTTTTCTACCGCCATGATTGAGTTATCTTCTAAATGACTGTAGGCTCTGTCTGCATCAATTCCAGTGTATAGTTTGTACATCATCAGAAGGCAAGTTATTGGTCTATAGATTTTAGGGGGGTTATATCACAAGATCGAAATGTTAAAACATCGAAGACAATAACATCGAACTGTCAACCTCGAAATCTTAAAACTCTGAAAGCTGAGAACAGCGATTTTTTTTTTCCCTGGGAAAAAAATCACGTTCCAGCACAAAACACTAAACACACAAACACTACAAACTATTTCTAATGTGGGGAGCTTCACCCCTCACATTCCCACACCCCCCTACTTAAATACACCAACTCCAAGATTGCACCACAGTGGAAGAAATAGCAAAGCCATGGAAATGGCCCACCGAATTCTTTCCCTGGCAAAGAAGTCGATGTTCTGTGGCTTCGCTGTTGTCAGTCTTCGAGGTTTTGGGTTCGATATTATAACATTCAAAGTTTTGCAACTTTGACGTTATGATATAGACCCATTTTTAGGATAGCTTGCAGGTTCAGTCTTAAGGAGGAGTATCATTTTTCCTGTTGTTAATTAGGTTGGTGTTTGTTCGGAGTGCGTATATAAGTAGTTCTTAGAGCTAAATCTTAGTGGAAGGACGTTAATACCTTTAGCCAGAAGTTAGGTACTGCAACTGGACCTGGGGTTTTCCAGTCCAGAGGTTTTCTTAATTTTGTTTCAGTTTCTCTGACTGTTACTTCATCCCATTTCATATCATGTAAATTTGAACTTCTTACTGTTTCTTTTACTTCCATCCATTCAGCATCTTTATTATGTTCCATAGGATCTTCATAGATATTGCTGCAAAATGTGTCTATTTCTTCTTTTTTTGGTGGTATTTCTACACCTTTTGCTTTATTTCCCAATTCTATATAAAACTTTTTGGGTCATCAATGAATTGCTTATTTTGCACTTTTCCTTTTTATTTATCTGCATATCTTCTAAGTTTTTCTGCCTGTGTTGATATACTTAGTTCATTATTTACAATAGTGTATGATAGATTCTGGTCTGTTCTGATACTGGTTTTGCTTTTATCATATCTATCTTTATAAGTATTTTTGTTAATCTGTTCCATCTTCTATACCCTTCTAACAATGACACTTCTTGTCTTAATTACTTTATAGTGTTCTCTATTTGGTAGTTCCATGATGGCATTTGATTTCTTCCTTTCTTTCCCTTATTGCTCTATATTTTTGCGGTAAGACTTTATCTGTTATTAATTTAATTGTATAGTAATATATTCTATTTACTTCTGTTACATCACATGGATTTCTGTTAATATTCTTGACTACTAGTTTGTTTGTTCTATCAGACTTCTAACAATTTGGATCTTATTGACTTTCTGCAATCTATTTCTTTCATCAATCATAATATGTCTATCCATCTCTATTAAATCAAGCAACTCTTCCCTTAGAACATTTTCTTATAAACTGAAGGCACATTCTTTGATCTCCATTTCCTGTGGGCATTCTACAGAAAGTTCCAGAACATCTTCCTGTGAGATATGCTTTTCAGTTGCATCCTGCATTATCCATTGCTCTTTCCTATGGGAACTCATTGGCCTATCACTCTGCATCATTGACTGTGTCAGAGTTGCCACTGATTCTTGGTCCTTCCCTTGCGGTGCAACTCCAGCTTAACTTTTATATGGGTTTCCTACTAAAGACTCCAGAGTATCTTCACATGGGAAATTATCAGAAGCTTCTCATTCCACCTGTTTTTTTTCTTAATTTGGGGACTCACTGTTCTATCATGCTGTGTCATTACCAGATTTGGATGTTCTGCACCAAATCCTTCACTTCACAGGTATTCCTTAACTTCAGCTTTTATTTGTTTATCTTCTACTTTACTAATTTTCTATTCTACATTCCACATTTGTAATCGTATTTTTTGCATTGTGAAATTCTTCATATCTAAGTGCCTTTGCCTGTATCTCTCTTCAAATATCTTTGGAGCTGCTTCTTTGTCTTGATTACTTGGCTTTCTCCTTTGCATAACTATTATGCCATATCAGATCTCTCTTTCTTTCTTTCCCATATCAATGTTTCTTTGTTATAACTTTTTAAAGTCATTTTAGTTTTTTTTGTTTATTTTTTGAACTTCCTTAGTCACTTCTTTTTACAAACTGCTCAAGGTTTCTTAGTCTATATAATGTTTTTCATTAATTTGTTGTATTAATGACCACAAATTTGCATTTGATGTTTTTCTTGTGCAAGTATTCTTCTTTCCTCTAATTTCTCTCTTAATCTTTTTGAATATCTTCTTTCCTGAAATTCTGGGCTTCTTGCTTTATAGTAACAATACATAATTTTGTTCTTATCCTCAATAGTCCACTCTATCATCTTTATGGTTCTTTTTGTACAATGGGGGAGGGACTCCTCCCCATGACCCTGGCCTAACCCCATTGTAGTAATAAATCCTTGTCTTGAGGATTCTACACTGTCATTTTTTCCACTCCTGGCACCAATGTGCCTACCAGGATTGAGCACTTTTTTATCCTGGGACGTATGTACCCAGCTGTCTTTTTTTAACCTACTTCTGTCCATGCGATATATAGTATACAAAATACAGTCTATATATCAGTGTCATCTTGATGAGATTTGTTTAAAAACAGGGTCTACTTCATGAAGGTACTCACAAAGAATTGAGAATTAATTAAATTACAGCAATAATACGCTCCCTTGTTTGCTGATTTTATCATCTATCCATCCAGAACATTTTGAATAAGCACCGCTGTTACATTCTACCCCCTGCAACACCTTAGTAATGGTTCTAACCCTAATCCTAATGCTGTCCCTTCCCCCAATCCTAACTCTACACCTTAATGTCATTTAAACCTTCCCATAATACTGCCACTACACAAGATGGACGCAGACACACAAACATTCACAAACACACAC